>NC_063188.1:68078493-68261106 GCF_023159225.1 Perognathus longimembris pacificus | reverse complement strand
TGCTTTACTAATTTCCCAAATAAGTAATATGTTTAACTATGATGCTCAGTAATTTAACACAAACACGTTTTACATTCTTTTAGTTTTCAATTAACATGATCATGTAATTTTTATGGTACAGACTCTACCTAGATGAATGTGATATGTAGGAAGCGAATGTGTGTATATAGGAATCCAAATGGATGTTTGTCCATTCTGGCTCAGAAGTAAATGTTGAGTAACTGGCCAGAATTGTTCAACTTGCTTTCTGAAGATGCTAAGCGGGTTGTGGTTTTCTCTGTGCTCTGCTGGGTAGCCAAAAGAATTGGTATCAAGATATAGTTACCATGTGGTAAAATACTAAAATTCTAGGCATATGTTCCAAATACACCTGACAAATGAAGGGAAGAAAACATTCTGATCTTGAATGTGTGCCATCATCTATTTCTGTGCTGTGCTTTAGCATTCAGATTTTCCAGTTGTGTGACCTTTAGTAATTTCTCTTGGGAGGTACTTGCCTCTGTTACTACTCAAACATGAATTAGTACTTTTCTAGTTCTAGTAACTATCATCTGGCTGCTAAGCATATTTCCTTTTATTTACATGGATGTTGGGGGCTCGGGACCCCCTTTCCCCCATTTCTCCCGGTGGGATGCCTGATCCCAAATTGTGAAAGACACTCATCCCTACTCCACCCGCCCGCAGAAGGTGTAAAGCTTATCTTTGTGGATTACACTAAGAAGAGGAAAGATGCTGAAACCTCCCCCCATTCCCCTCACGTGTCAGGAGTCGATGCAGGACAGAGGTCTCAGGGAGCTGGTCTGCATGGTCCACCAGTCTCAAAAGAATCTTTAATCAGAGAAGGGGTTTACATACGGTAATGGTGGGAAGGAAGAGGAGGGACTTGGGTTGACTAGCTGATTGGCTGAGCTGTGCTTTTCAGCAAGAGTGGCATCCTGGGACTTCCCCCACGGGCTGATGTCACACCCCAAGAGAACCGCCCCTGGGCCCCGGCAGCGCCATCTTGGAGGCATCCACGTGGATCAAGATGGGAGGCGGGGCTTCTTTGCTTCTCTTCCGGCAGAACCCGGAAGATGGGAGTGGCTAGCTTTTACACTGTCCCAGGGCTGGGGGAAGGGCAGCGTTTTGGGAGCGCATCAAGGCCAAAACTGAATCCACAACACATGTTCATGTTGGTGTAGTTGTTAGATCAGATAATCCTCAGCTTCTCCTCTGTGATCCTGAGTAGCGCATTAGCTATGGAAGTTATACTAAAATCAATCACCTTATTAGATGAAAGTATTTGCTGATTAAAATTTGAAATACAAATCAATTCAATATTGCAAATTCTATTTTATTAAAATATAGGAAACAAAGGATATATGAAAATAAATGAAACTGAAAAATCAGTAAAGCACATTCACTGGTATTGTAAATCAGAGAGTGAAAGCTTGTTGAAAAATTCCCCAGTAGATTAGGAAGTGCAGTGGAATTGAATGTGCATTCACCCCGGTGAGAAAGAAAAAGACTGGTGCCTGTGGCTCACACCTCTAATCCAAACTGGTCAGGAGGCTGAGATATAAGGATTATGGTAGGAAGCCAGACCTGGCAGGAAAGCTAATGAGACTCTCCAAAAAGCCAAAAGTAGAGCTGTGGTTCAAGTAGTAGACTGCTAGCTGTGAGCAGCAAATCTCAGGCACAGTGCACAGAGCCTGAGTTCAAGTCCCTGGATCAACACACATATATACATACATCCACACAAAGGAAGTAAATGGCTTGAGAATATATGAAATCAAGTGCTTTGAACAGAAATAAATTTGTATTAATTAGATGAATCTCTGAATCCTATAATAAGCACAAAGTGAGGATAACACAAAAAGATGATGCATGGTATGCTTCCACTCATAAAAATCCAGGAGTATTTATATGTAATTGATTGTTCTGTAATAATGATTAATTCATGAAGCATAAGTGCTTATTGTCTCAGAATGGACATAAGGTAAATTCTATAATGCCAGAATGGTCTACTTTAAATACCATACCTGTGTAAGGTAGTGATTACACAAGTATATTCGTGTTCAAAATAATCATCAAGTATGGGGCTGGGAATATGACCTAGTGGCAAGAGTGCTTGCCTGGTATACATGAAGCCCTGGGTTTGATTCCCAGCACCACATATATAGAAAATGGCCAGAAGTGGCACTGTGGCTCAAGGGGCAGAGTGCTAGCCTTGAGCAAAAAGAATACAGGGACAGTGCTCAGGCCCTGAGTCCAAGGCCCAGGACTGGCAAATAATTAATTAATTAATTAATTTTTTAAAAAAGAAATCATCAAGTAATATTCATAATCTATGTTTCTGTATGTATCTTATGATGCAATAAACATTTTTAAAAATAGAAAACAATAAATGCAATGTTTTCCATAAGGAAAAAGCAAGAGATGTGCTATCTCACATTACTAAAATATTAAAGACATAAACTTGAAAATAAAACCTTTGAACATTTAGGAGGAAATATATAAGATTCTCTTTATGATCTTATGGGAAGAAAAAAAAACTACATCATTTTACAAAAAGGCAAAAAGTATATGTAATACCTATTACAACCAATGAGTTTATATTCAGAACATGGGAAAATGTCTGAAAACCAATATTAAAAAGAACAACTACCACAAAAATTATCAAAATACATGGGTTGTTATTTTTTAACAAAAGAAATAATATCATGTAAATGTATGAAAGTAACTTTAATTCTACTTGGGGAAATGAAGTTATGAAAAGAATACTTATTTTATGACCAGTAAATTTGCCAAACTAGATATACTGCTGAGAATGTGCATATAGAAGCAATTTAGAGAGTAATTTGGCCCAATATCTATAACATGTAAAAATTTTCTTGCTAGTACTACTAAGAATTATGAAGAATTGAAAACCCATATCAATCACCAGGGAAATACATGTATTCACATAATGCATTTGTATAATAATTTAGACCTTATCTACATAATAGAATGGTATAGACAAGTAACTATTACAGAGAAAGTATGACATAAATAAAAAAAATAAATTGTAGAAAATATTACCAAGGGAAAACCATACCAAGCTGCATGCAATGTGACAGTACACTTACAATGCTCACAAGCTAAACTAAATACTATATTGTTGTAAGGGAACTGAGTCACAAGAAACAGAGAAGCCATCACATAAGAGGCTGAATTGAACATCTATATTGCAGGGTCAGTGTGGACTGCTGACGGACTCCTGTTTCAAAGGCCAGAAGCTGCTGCAAATGCATCTAGCACAAAGCTTATGTAGGCCCAAACCACATAAGCTGTGAGGAATTTATCATAACAAAAGTGTTATACATAAGCCTAGAAAGCCAAATGAGCAATGAATTAAGCCTAAAAAAGGTGTTAAATATAAGCAAAGCAAACAGTCTAAGGAAAAAATCAGGAAGTCAAGGGGCAATTTCCTGGAGCTTAACAACTCAGGACACATTCCTCAGACTAAGAATGTTCTTTATTAAATTTGGAGCTTTCCAGAGCTGTGTGGAAAACCCCGTCCACCCAGCAAGTACAGACACATAGCTTCAAGGCATATTGCTTAGACCCAGTCACCTTACACACACACACACACACACACACACACACACACACACACACACACACGAAGAAGTTGAAGTTAGAGAGGAAGAGAATGGTCAGGGAGAGGAATAGGACAAGTTGTAACAAATCCCTCTCCCAGTAGGTTGTCAGATCTGTGGTTTAAAAGAACCTCTGAGGAAGCTATTATTGATGATGTTCTTGTATCACTTTCCTGTGGTTGTACCTACACTATCTCTGTAATCTTATATGAGTATATTGGAAACCATGTATACTGGTATTAGAACTAGGAAATTGAAAGGGAATACCAAAATTGAGAGACACAGGGTAAAAAAAAGAAAAACAACTACAAAAGCAATACTTGCAAAACTGTTTGGTGTAAGTGAACTGAACACCTCATGGGGGGAAAGGGAGAGGGGGAGGAGAGAGGGGGGTATGAGGGACGAGGTAACAAACAGTACAAGTAATGTATCCAATGCCTAACGTATGAAACTGTAACCTCTCTGTACATCGGTTTGATAATAAAAATTTGAGAAAAAAAAAGAACCTCTGGAGAGCCTGAGATGGAAGTGCTTGGTAAATTAGATAAGAAGACAATGATAAGGGACATGGGCATGGAACTGTGGAGGTCCGTAGCATGCATGTTTGCAGCAGAGACAGAATAGGCCCAGAGACAATGGTTCCAATCTCTCAGAAATCAGACACCTTGCTGTCATCTTTTGTTGCCTTTGAACAGACAGAACATGGTAGGGGTAATTTTGGAATAATGGGTTTTCAAGTTGTAACAAGCCTGAACAGGTACTATAGGGTTTGTTTGCTTTGTGCGGTCTTGGGCTTAAACTCAAGGCCTTGGCATTGTCCCTGAACTTCTTTGCTCACAACTACACTCTATTTGTACCATAGCTTCACTTCTGGCATTTTGGTAGTTAACTGGAGATAAGAGTTTTAGACACTTTTCTGCCTGAGCTGGTGTTGAACTACAGTTCTCAGACACCAGCTTTGTGAGAAGCTAGGCTTATAGATGTGAGCCTCTAAGGCCCAGCTTGCAGGATTTATTTTCAAACAGAATTCATATCAAGTTTCATTAGAATTTTTTTCCAGAAAGGATCTCACTATTAGTCTATAATGGCCTCTAACTCAACTCTTGATCTTTCTGCCTCAGGGTTTTGACTTCTGGGATTACAGGTGAGCACTGACAGATACTTGAGTTTGATTTATAAAGTGCATGCATCCCTGATATAGAAGGATATGTCATGTGTAACTTTAGAAAAACACTGAGTTATACAAGAGTATTATGTAGAAATAGGCATTCATTTAAGATTGCCTATATTCTATGTGGATAGTTGTAAAATTTCTATACTTTACACTAGAACTACTAGGATAGATTAGTAAAATATACAAAGTACAACATATTTTGACAGGAATCAATTGTGTCTCTAGAATAATCTTTCTTATTTTAGTACGTAGCTTGGGGCTTTCCTAGAATGAGAAAACCTCTCCATCCTTTATAACCCACTTGAAGAATTTTTTTCTCTCTTTAGACTAATAAAATGAGGATTCAGGTAGCAAGGTTGGAAAGAGAGATAGATCTTTCCTCCCATGATAATATAACGCCAATATTCATACTTTCACTCATACATATGCTCAGGCATGCAATCATTCATCCATTAACTCAATTGAATCATTTGTATTTTCATGGGTTATAATGTGCATGTGAGGTAAAGAATTAGTAACTGGAGATACAGAAAGATTATAAACTGCATATTTAAATGCTATACTTGTCACTTTATAAGATTCATACTATGACTGTCTTATGTACAATGTGAGCAAAGTTTTTATTATAGATTTTAAAATGGCTATGATTAGGCAACAATGGCCCAGGACTATAATCCTAGCTCCTCAGGAGGCTGAGAGCTAAATATCATGGTTCAAAGCCACTCATAAAATTCTTATTTGCAATTAGTCTGCAAAAAGCTAGAAGCGCAGCTTTAAATAAAGTAGTACTGAGTGCCAGCCTTAAGGTGAAAAGGCTGAGAAAATAATACCCAATCACTGAATTCATGCCTCGGTACCAGCACATACAAAAATATCTATGACTAAAGGCTACTGAAAGAGAATTTTATGAAAACATTACGATAAAAGTATTATACGAAACTACTACCAAGATAAAACACCACATTTACAAGCTGTATCAATTTTAACAGGTATTATTATAATAAATTGTCTTCCAAAATGTGATGTAGTTTGGGAAGGTATTATAGAAGAAACATTTCTAAGACACTTCAAGAAAATGTGATGTTTTCCAATCACTCTAAAGAAAATACATGAGAAAATTCAACAGCTGAAATTAAGTTAAATTTGAATATTTGATATGAAGCTGGAGGAAATACATATATGCACCTAGTAAGTTAGTGGACACATAATTAGAAACACAAACACGGTTTCTCTGGTTAAAAATAAACAGAGAGTCAGGAGCTGGTGACTCACACTGTAGTCCTAGCTACTCAGGAGGCTGAGATCTAAAGATTGCAATCTGAAGCCAGCCTGGGGCAAGAAAGTTGTGAGGCTCTTAGCTCCAGTAAACTACTCAGAAAAAGTGGAAGAGGTGCTGTGTGGAAGAGGTAGGGTTCTACCACTGAACACAAAGAAGCTCAGGGATAGCACCCAGGCCCATGGTTCAAGCCCTAGGACTGGGAAGCAATAACTAAACAAATAGATGGGTACGTAGATAGACACATAAATAAATATAGACATACATATTGATATTCACTGACTTGTTTATATTATGGAAACTGTAGGTGATCAAGTAATTCAACAGCTTATTCTAAGGAAGCAAAAGAAAATAGGCTATTCCAATGTAGCCTTGAAATGAGTAAGAGTGTGTTTGTTAAGAAAAATTAATTCATGATTCTCTCCTAATTTGAGTTGTTCGTTTTTCAAAGTTGTAATCTAATTAAATGAAAACATAAATAACAAATTTATCGTTATTATCTGTAAGCAGTCATACAAAAGTTTTGCCATTCACCAAAGCAAGTTATGAATACTGTGCATCTTGATCAATGTCACTCATTTCACCTCTTTCAACTGACCCCTTCCCTCACTGATCTTGTTGGGTTATGTATTATATTTTTGTTTTACAATTTAACAAAGCGGATTATATGTTCAAAGCATCTAGGCCTGCAAATACATTTGGTGTTTTGATGAAAGAAATTTAATATTTTTTCTAATATTCCTGAAAAGTATTACAAACAATAAGATAAAATCAGACAAAGTTATATTTCTAACAATTTTAATGTAGAAAATGGGAAGTTTAAGTATATAACATGGATAGATTCAGGGGATCTTTGCTCAGACTATTTGACATGTAAACAAAATCAAAATATGCACAAATGACCCAGCTGAGATTCTAAGTTTAATATGCAGTCCTAATTTCCTGGTTATGAATGCTTCTAACATTCTAGGCAGATGGCACTTCTGGCTTCTGCATGATTACTGACAGAGTTACATACATAATTAGGGAAACTTGAGAATGAGGAGGTTTAACAAAATGAAGACAAAGAAAAATTTGAACTACTTTTAATAATGTTAAGTGGTAGAAAGAAAAAGACATGGAAGGTTAGAATGAAAGTAGACCAAGGACATACTTTCTGAGCAAAGTGTGCTGTAAGAAATTTCAAACAAGAGAAAGGTTTTAGTTGTCTTAATTAAGTGCTACAGTTTGAATACTGTCAAATCAGACAGTACTAGGAAATTTAGATGATCCTATCTCTTCGGTAATGGTAGAGATTCACATTAAACGAAACATGAAGGGAACAGAGGTACAACCACAGGAAGGGGATACAAGAGGATCATCAACAATAGAAACTACGGTTTCACATGGCATGTTGAAAGTAATTACAACAGTGATATATCACTAGTTTCCATAACATGGAGTTCATTTCACTTAGCATTATCTTATGCATTCATAGAGGCATAGCTATTAGGCTCTTTTGATCCTCTGCTGTGACTAGCCTAAACCTGTGCTAATTATTCCATATGAGGGAGACCATAGAGTACATGTTTCTTTGGGTCTGGCTCACTTCACTTAGTATAATTTTTTCCAAGTCCTTCCATTTCCTTACAAATGGGGCAATGCCATTCTTTCTGATACAGGCATAAAATTCCATTGTGAATATGTACCACATTTTCCTGATCCATTCGTCTACTGAGGGGCATCTGGGTTGGTTGCATATTTTAGCTATGACAAATTGTGCTGCGATGAACATTGTTGTGCTGGGGGCTTTAGTGTGCTCTTATTTGTGGTCATTTGGGTAGATGCCCCAAAATGGGGCTGCTGGGTCATAGCGGAGCTCTATATTTACCCTTCTGAGGGATCTTCATACCTCTTGCCAGAGTGGCTGAGCCAGTTTACATTCCCACCAAAAATGAAGTAAGGTTCCCTTTTGGCCACATCCCCTCCAACACTCTTCACTATCACTGTATCTTACCTGAGTACATTGGAAACTCTATATACTGGTATTAGAACTAGGAAAGTGAAAGGGAATACCAAAATCGAGATACACAGGATAAAAAGAAAAACGACTACAAAAACAATACTTGCAAAACTGTTTGGTGTAAACCAACTGAACAACTCATTAGGGGAGAGGGAAAGGGGGAGGAGGAGGGAAGAATGAGGGAGGAGGTAAGTAACAAACAGTACAAGAAATGTATCCAATGCCTAATGTATGAAACTGTAACATATCTGTACATCACTTTGACAATATATAAGAAAAAAAAGAGTCAATACCAGAAAAAAAGGCCTCTGTTCCAGTTTGAAACCAAGCAGGATGCATGAATCTTGTCTGGAGAAAAAGAGGAATTCTGTGAAGAGTTCAGTCTTTCTTTTTTCTTTTTTTTTTTTTAATAAGAAAGAAGAAAAGGACAAGAAGCAGCACTCTGAAGTGATTAATGAGGGTGAGCTTGGTGGGCACTCTACAACTTGAGCCACATTTCCAGGCCAGGAGACACGACGTCTAGTACAGAACAGAGGCAAGGAACTTTCCTGGTAGCTATACAGTGCAGCAAGCCTACAGAGCAATCAGAGCCTGTGGCAGAGGATGTGGGAGATCCAGAAAACAAGCCACACCCAAAAAGAAAGACTTATGAAGTATCTAGTGAGCTTCATGTTGTTGAAGGTCACAGTCCTGTCAAAAAGTTTGAAAAGTACATGGAGTCAAATGATGAGAAACCAGGAGTAGGTATTTAGGAGCATATGATTGAGTGCTGTCCCGAAGAATAAATATGATAGAAAATATAACTGTGACACACTATTCAGCTCAGCTATACATAGTATTTACATGGTTGCACTCATTAATAGTAAGAAAATATATAGTAAGAAATATATAGTAAGAAATATAAGAGGGGCTGGGGATATAGCCTAGTGGCAAGAGTGCCTGCCTCGGATACACGAGGCCCTAGGTTCGATTCCCCAGCACCACATATACAGAAAACGGCCAGAAGCGGCGCTGTGGCTCAAGTGGCAGAGTGCTAGCCTTGAGCAAAAAGAAGCCAGGGACAGTGCTCAGGCCCTGAGTCCAAGGCCCAGGACTGGCCAAAAAAAAGAAATATATATATATATATATATATATATATATATATATATATATATATGAAATATATAGTAAGAAAAAATATAGTGATAGAATTTCTGTCTTGGGAAAACAGGGTTTTATACACTAATGTTAGGGGAGAAAGGTAAAGCTAAATGCTTATCCTCCATAAAGATGAATAGCCTAGATCTGAGAATGAAAGATTAAATTTCAGGAGTATAAATGTGGGTGAGCTTTCCATTTTGTTTCACTTTTTCTTACTTTTATTTTAAAAAGATGATTCTGAGGAGTAATCATTGAGAAACAGGAGTATTGTATTTTTTTAGGTTTCATCTAACTATTAAAATTAAAGTACATCTGGCATTTCTTTGTTAAAAAATCAATTTCTGTCTAGGTACTACTGGCTCATACCTGTAATCTTCATTACTCAGAAGCTAAGAGCAGAAGCATGTCAGGTTTGAGGCAAATGAAGGAGAAAATTCTCCGGACTTTATTTTTAAAATAATAGAGCGGGAGGTATGACTCAAGTGCTAAACTGCCAGCTTAAAAAGCACAAGGCTGAGAGTTATAAATAATTAAAAGATAGGTAGTAGGATAGATAGATAGACACTCATGGTGATGCACACCTGTAATCCCAGTATTCAGGACTCTGAAGCAAGAGGATTGCAAGTAAACAGACCAGAGTTTGAATGAGTGATCAAGAATAGTGATCTATCTTATTGGGTCTGAGTTTTTTTTCTGAGTGCTTTTAATGACCCCCTTCCTACATCTTGTTCATTCTTGCTCAGTGCTCTTCCTTAAGTGCTGTCCTATTACACTGTTGGCTAAGTGACTCCATGACACACTGCCTTCAGGCTTAAACAATATAACATGGACATTTAACAGCAGTTGTATTAGCTTAAAAAACATGGGGCTTATACTGTTAAAGTCAAAATTTCATGATCCTGGAGCAGTTCAGAATGCAATGTGATGTCAGTAAAATCAAGCAATCTCCAGTGCATGTTTCTGTCGACTCTCTTTATTGAGCTACCAGGACACATGGGTAAGCAGCATATGTGTGTAGTCATTTTTAAAATGGATGGAATGGTAGAAGAAAGGTTCCCATCATTTACAACAATTCATAGTAGGAGTACTTCTTCTTTGTTATCTGTAGGGCTTAAACTTGGGGCCTGATTGTTATCCATGCGCAGATTTCTGGTGGCTAATTGGAGACCAGAGCTTCACAAACTTACCTGCCCTGGCTAGCTTTGAACCAAAATCCTCAGATCTCAGACTCCTGAGAAGCTTGGATTATAGACATGTACCATCGGTATCTGGCACTTGCTTGTGAGTTTTTTGTTTTCTATTTTTTTTCTCTTAAAGGAACATGTACTGCTTCATGATGAACACAGATTATATAGACATAGCCTGGTGTGGTGGCCTATGCTTATTATCCCCGGTACTCCTAAGGCCAGGCAAGGGTTTTAGCACACTAACACTTAACCAGACCCTGTCTCAAAAATTAATAAAGGCCACAGATGTAGTTTAACAGTAGAGTGTTTATCTAACATACATGTGGCCTTACTTTCTATATCTAGAAATATAACACAAAAACAGGAGTGTGCTACTCAGGAGGTGGAAATATAAGGATCAAGGTTCCAAATCAGCCCAAGCAGAAAAAATACTCAGCCAAAGCCACAAAATGGCACTGAAGCTCAAGTGCCTTGAGCCCAAATATACTCAGGGATTGCACCCACACCTTGAGTTCAAGTTCTAAGACCTGCAAAGCAACAACAAAAAGGTTGTAATTTTTTACTTTCTAAAATAGGAAGGAAACCATGGCATAGAAATCAGTTGAGACAGTTTTTATATGATTTGTAAATTTATTAAAATGCTTTAGAAATGCATTTCAAGGCCATCAGAAGTAATTATGGAGACTTATTTAAAGACAACTAAAATTTCAAACTGAGTGCTCACTTCAGCAGCACATATAATAAAATTGGAATGATACAGAGAAGATTCGCATGGCCCCTGCGCAAGGATGACAAGCAAATTCATGAAGCATTCCATATTTTTAAGTCTTCCACAGTAAGGAAAAACTGAAACAATATATCTCCACCAAACCAGCTTTACAGAAAATCCTCAAAGATGAACTATACAGGGAAAATAATCAAGATCACAATACAGACTGAGAAATGAACCCTAAATAGAAAACCAGAATATGAGATCAAGAATTGGGAAGACACAGCTTTTAATAAGATAGCTATAATGAAAGGAACAAATGATCATCTCTCAATCATAACTCTCAACATTAATGGACTTAATTCTCCAATCAAACGACATAGGTTCATAAGTTGAATAAAAAATCAAGATCCATCGTTCTGCTGCCTCCAAGAGACACATCTATCCAGCAGAAGTTAACATCTTCTAAAAGTGAAATGCTGGAATAAAATCTACCAAGCAAATGGCCCCCATAAGCAGGCAGGAGCTGCAATCCAAGTATCAGATAAAATTGACTTCAAATTTAAAAAGGTAAGAAGAGACAAAGAAGGTTACTACATAATAATAAAGGGATCTCTCCTGCAGGAAGATATAACCATCCTAAATATCTACACACCAAATATAGGAGCACCCAACTTCATCAAACTAACACTACTGACTCTAAAAACACTCATAGACCCAAACACAATGATAGGTGGGGACTTTAACACTCCACTGTCAACTACGGACAGATCAACATGCAAAAAACTGAACAAAAAAAACCACAGAAGTAAACACTTGCATAGACCAACTAGACTTAACTGACATCTGCAGAATATTCCATCCAGCAACAACAGAATACACATTCTTCTCAGCAGCACATGGAACATTCTCCAAAATGGATCACATCTTAGGGCACAAAGAAAATCTGTACAAATTCAGAAGTATCAAAACCATTCCCTGCATTCTCTCAAACAACAACTGGATAAAATTAGAGCTCAACTCTAACAGCCACCACAGAAAATCCTACAATTCATGGAGACTAAACAACACACTGCTGAGCCATCAGTGGATCATTGAAGAAGTTAAAACAGAAATTCAAATGTTTATAGAATTCAACAAGGTGAGTACACAAAGTACCAGCTCCTTTGGGACACAGCAAAGGCAGTACTCAGACGAAAATTTATATCTCTGAGTGCATACACCAACAAACTGGAGAAACTGCAACTCAACAACTTAAGGAAGCACTTTAATCTCCTTGAAAGAGAACAACAAGCCAAACCTCAAGCCAATAGACAGAAGCAAATAATTAAAATCAAATCAGAATTAAATGAATTAGAGAAAATAAAACCATTGAAAGAATCAAGAAAACAAAGAGTTGGTTCTTTGAAAAAATCAACAAGATAGACAAACCCCTAGCAAACCTGACCAAAAAACAAAGGCAGCACACTCAAATAAACAAGATCAGAGATGAAACGGTAACATCACCACAGAAATAACCAAAATTCAGAACACAGTAAGGGACTATTTTGCAAACGTTTATGCCAACAAATTCGAGAACATGGAAGAAATGGATGATTTCCTAGCAAAAACTGATATCCCCAAACTCAACCATGAAGATTTAAACCTTCTAAACAGACCCATATCCAGCACTGAAATAGAAACAGCAATAAGTGATCTCCTATCCAAGAAAAGCCCAGGTCTAGACAGATTCAAAGCAGAATTCTATAAGGCCTTAAAAATAGAACTCACAACAATAATTCTCAAACTCTTCAATGAAATTGAAAGAAAAAGTTCACTACCAGACACATTCTATGAAACCAGTATAACCCTCATCCCCAAACCAGGCAGGGACTCATCATGGAAAGAGAACTATGGACCAATTTCCCTGATGAACATAGACGCAGAAATTCTCAACAAAATTATGGCCAATCCTCTTCAACTGGTCATCAAAAAATCATACACCACGATCAAACTGGATTCATCCCAGGGATGCAAAGTTGGTTCAATACACAAAAGTCAATTAATGTAATCCACCACATCAACCATAGCAAGGTAAAGAACCACAAGGTTATATCTCTGGATACAGAAAAGGCATTCGATAAAATCCAGCACCCATTTATGACAAAAGCCTTGGAAAAATTGGGATTCCAGGCAATACTCCTGAATACAATAATGGCAGTTTATGACAAACCAACAGCAAGCATAATTCTAAACGGTGAAAAGCTAAAGCTATTCCCTTTAAAATTAGGAGCAAGACAGGGATGTCCGTTGTCTCCCCTGCTCTTCAACATAGTACTAGAATTCCTAGCCAGAGCAATTAGGCAAGGAGAAAATATAAAGGGGATCCAAATAGGAAAAGATGAAGTCAAACTGTCTCTCTTCACAGATGACATGATCCTATACCTAAAGAACCCCATAGACTCTACTCCCAAGCTACTAGAGCTGATCCAAAACTTTGGCAAGGTAGCAGGATATAAAATAAACCTTCAAAAATCAACGGCCTTTCTATATGCTAATGACCTGAAGAGCAAGGCTGAAATCAGGAAAGCAACTCCTGTTGCAATAGCCTCAAAAAACATAAAATACCTAGGAATAACCTTAACCAAAGTAGTGAAAGAACTCCATGATGAGAACTTTAAAAACATGAAAAACCAAATTAAGGCAGAAATACTGAGGAAATGGAAAAACCTCCCCTGCTCCTGGATTGAGCGGATTAATATAATCAAAATGGCAATATTGCAAAGGCTCTCTACAAATTCAATGCAATACCCATTGATATACCAACACCATTTTTTAATGAAATAGAGGAAGCAATCCAGAAATTCATATGGAACAATAAAAGACCCTGAATAGCAAAAATAATCCTAAGCAGAAAGAACAGTGCTGGAGGAATTATAATACCCAACTACAAGTTGTACTATAAAGCTATAGTAATAAAAAAAAGGTTGTTATTGGCACAGGAACAGGCCTGAAGATCAATGGAACAGAATTGAAGACCCAGAAGTGAACCCACAGAGCTATGCCTACTTAATCTTTGATAAAGGAGCTAACAAAATAGTCTGGAAGAAAGATAGCCTCTTTAACAAATGGTGCTAGCAAAACTGGTTCAACACATGCACCAACCTGAAATGAGATCCTTATATGTCACCCTGCACCAAAATCAATTCCAAATGGATCAAAGACCTCAAAATTAAAACGCATACCCTGAAAACACTAAAGGAAGGAGTAGGAGAAACACTTGGGCTCCTTAGCACAGGATGGAACTTCCTTAACATAGACCCAGAAATACTACAATTCAAATAAAGGATGGACAAATGGGACTGGATCAAACTGCAGAGCTTCTGCACTGCAAAGGACATAGCTCACAAGATAAACAGAAAGCCCACAGGTTGGGAAAAGATCTTTACCGGCCATACAACAGACAAAGGCCTCATAACTAAAATATATGCAGAACCAAAAAAATTACATTCCTGCAAAACAAAACTGCAAAGAACCAATAGCCTCCTCATCAAGTGGGCTAAAGACTTAAGAAGAGACTACTCTCATGAGGAAATGATAATGGCCAAGAGACATAAGAAAAAGTGATCTACATCACTGGCAATAAAAGAAATGCAAATCAAAACAAAACTGAGATTCCATCTCACCCCAGTAAAAATGTCCTATATCAAGAAAACTAACAATAACAACTGTTGGAGGGGATGTGGCCAAAAGGGAACTATACTTCATTTTTGGTGGGAATGTAAGCTGGTTCAGCCACTCTGCAAGCGGTATGAAGATTCCTCAGAAGGCTCAACATAGAGCTTCCCTATGACCCAGCAGCCCCAATTTTGGGCATCTACCAAAAGACCACAAACAAGAACACACGAAAGCCACCAGCACAATGATGTTAATTGCAACACAATTTGTCATAGCTAAAATATGGAACCAACCCAGGTGCCCCTCAGTAGACGAATGGATCAGGAAAATGTGGTACATATTCACATTGGAATTTTATACCTCTATCAGAAAGAATGACATTTCCCCATTCTTATGGAAATGGAAGGACTTGGAAAAAATTATACTAAGTGAAGTGAGCCAGACACAAAGAAACATGGACTCTATGGTCTTCCTCATATGGAATAATTAGCACAGGTTTAGGCTAGTCACAGCAGAGGATCACAAGAGCCCAATAGCTATACACTTATGAATGCATAAGATGATGTTAATTGAAATGAACTCCAGGTTATGGAAACGATTGTTATATCACTGTTGTAACTACTTTCAGTGTGCTATGTGTAACCGCAGTTTCTATTATTGATGCCCTTCTTGTATCCCCTTCCTGTGATTGTACCTGCACTATCTCTGCATGTTATCTGAGTACATTGGAATCCATGTATACTGGTATTAGAACTAGGAAACTGAAATGGAATACCAAAATCGAGAGACACAGGGTAAAAAAAGACAAAGGAGTACAAAAGCAATACTTGCAAAACTCTTTGGTGTAAATGAACTGAACAACTCTTGGGGGGGTGGAAGGGAAATGGGGAGGAGGGAGAGGGGAATGAGGTAGGAGGTAACAAACAGTAAAAGAAATGTATCCAACGCCTAACCTATGAAATTGTAGCCTCTCTGTACATCAGTTTGAAAATCAAAATTAAAAAAAAGAAAAAAAAATTTCAAACCGACCCAAGTCTAGTACAGAGGAGAGCGTTGATTTCTTTTTTAATGAACAAGTTTTTCTTCTACCTTTGCAAAATTGAATCTAATAGAAAGAAATGTAATCTGCCACAAGAATTCCTATTTTTATGTCAAAATGATGTACAGTGGTGTTACAGTTACATACTTAAGGTAGTGAGTACATTTTTTGTCATACTTGTTACACTCTTCCTCAATTTTCTCCCACCTTCCCTACCGAAGGGCCCCCCTCCCCCTTTCATCTTTTTTTTTTGCTTTCCCATTGATGTACATAATCATTCTAATCTACAGTGCTTATGAACTCTACAAATATTAATAAAACAATGCCTTCCAGGTCGGGTGATGTGTACATTTCTTTCCCTTTGCTTGGTATAATCTGTTCCCTCTTTTTTTCTCATTTCTACCCTCCACCCACACCCCTTGAGTTGCTTAGTTTGATTTCATCAATGTCCATTGCAGATGTTGGGCCCCCTCTACTGTATTTTTTCACTCGTTTTCCACTCATTCTGTGCCTTCCTCCCATCTTCCCTAAGATGTGCACATGTATACACCATATGTGATGTAAAGAATATAGGGTCCTCTGAATATTATAAGACTGAGGAGAAGTCCTTTGTTTCCTTATCATGGGAGTTCTTTTCAGTCCATATATTTTTATAAGTACATATGAAGTAGTGCTTCGGTCTTACCATTTGGTGCATTTCTGCCAAGACCATCCTTTTGTGGTCTCACTGTGTATTGGTATCTTGGGTGTATTTACTTTTGTCATATCTCTTTGCAATTTGAAGAATTCTCTTTTTTAATTCTTATTTTTGTTGGTATTAAATAGCTATACAAAGGGGTTATAATTCCATAAGTCAAGTTATGAGTACAATGGTTTCTAATCAATGTCACCTTTGTTCTCTCCCACTTTCTCCCTCCCATCCCTACCTTCAAGATATATACATTATTTTTATATACTGCACACTGATTGTAAAAACTTCATTTGCTCACCCTTCCTCCCTCCATTCCTATCCTTTTCCCTTTGCTGACCCTCCAAAACATATTTCTACTTCCTAGTATTCATTTTGATAAAAACACCAGTGAAATTCCATTGTGTACATGTACCATAATCTTTTGACCCACTCATCTATTTTAGGGTATCTGGACTGTTCCTACAACTTGGCTATTGTGAGTAGTGCAGCAGTGAGCATGGATATGCAAGTACCTTCACTGTATCCTGGCTTGAAATGCTCTGGATAGATGCCCAATGTTGCCTCCAGATTTTTCATTCTTACTGAAGGGTTTGGAAGATCCCCTAAAATCTGATGCTAATGTGTGCATAGTTGCACCCCAGTCCTTGGTTTTCAAAAGAAACTAAAACTGAAGACCTGGGGAGTCTTTTTATCTTTAGGATATTTTGAAGACAGAGCCCTTGCTTGCAGCCCTAAGTCTGCCCACATGGGACAGGCTTACTATTGAGCAAAATAAAAGATGATCATGAAGAACTCTAGTGACAGGGTTGGTAGATGTAGGTAAGGACAGAGTGCTCAGCTTCCACGCACAACCCTGGGTTCCATCCCAATAACAACAAACAAAACCCAAATTGGAAACAAGGCTGCTTTTACATGGAAACACTTTTGTGTAATGAGGAACTATCTGAAATTGCCAGGGACTTCTCTACATCTTATAGTGAATTTCTTCAATGCTGTTCATAAATAAATTCTTCTAATTTCCTTTAATGTTCATGACACAATCTCTGGAATTGCTCTCATGATTAAACCTTGCTGGCCCCTTTGGGTTAATTATGTGTTTTTATCAACTGTCTAATGTTATCTAAATGAATACTGGTGAATTAAATGTGATCAAAGTTAACTAGCTATGTGGTTAAAATGAGTAAAGGGAATCCAAAAGGCATTTTTCTCAGTTGTTTTGTGGTTTTTGGTATAGTCCCTTTCGGAAGAGGGAGAGACAGAGTTTCACAATGTAGACAAGGCTCACCTCCACCTCAAAGTCCTCCTGTGTCAGCCATAGGAGTGGTAGGATTATAGGTGGATTCATCCACACTCAGCTTGCATACGTCAAATATATCTAAATACTGCCTCCCAAAGAAGTTGCCTCTGGAAGCTATTTTTGCTAATGATGACACCATTTTTTCAAAAACAATTTTGGATGTGCTTTACAGTTAAATAAAACTACATTAATAAAGCATAGAAAATCCAGAAAAAACGCATCTGTAATGTTTTTGCTCTACAAAAACCTCTGAGACACTAGTTTTTAACTGATATACTAGTAAAAATAGGTTTACTCTTGGTATGGAGACATTTTGGACTTAATATCGCTATTTGCTTTTATACTTTTCCCAATTTGCTTGTTATTTTAGAGGTGATATACAGTGGGGTTACCTTTACAGATATCTGGAAATAAGTACAAATCCTTTCACATAGTTTTCTCTCTTCCCTCTTCCTCTCCCATTCCCTCCTTCCCTTCTCCACCCGTGAGTTGTATAGTTGACTTTCATCAATGTCCCAGGCAGCCAGTGAGCTCTACTGCTGCACTTTTTCACCCCTTTGTCCTGAATCTTTTTGGTTATTCCCACTGGGGCCCACTGGGTTGCTGTTAGCGTTTGGATTTGGTTTGTTGTCTTGACTGTTCATGAGTCTTGTAATCTATCTCTGTGCTTTACTCATTTCAGTTCAGGGAATGTCAGGACCTTGGCACTAGCTTGGCCTGTTGGTGCCCAACAGGTGGCAGTCCTCTCTTGGTCCAGGCTGGCTCACACTGGGCAGATTAGTGCATACTGGGTCCCCTGACCACGGAGCATCTGTGGGTGCACTGGGGTCAGGACTGGCTGAAAGGTGCTCAGTCTGGTCTGCAGTGAGGGCTGGGAAGGTTGGAAGGGAGCTGCTGGAGTAAGTGCGAGCTCAGGAAGGGGGCAAACTCCCACGGGTGCCCGGGAGTTTCTTTGCATTTTGGCCCTGGTTGATTCTCATGTCTCAGGTGGCTTCTGAAGTGTGCCTGAGCTTTGAGGCTCCCAACCCAGGTGCTTCCTGGCCTCAGCTGTGTGCTCAGGCATGTCTGCTGTGCAGGGCTGGGGAGACTGACTTGAGGCCTTGGAGCTGGTGCGTCTGTGGAAGGTGCAGGCTCCCACGTGTGTGTGTGATTTCTATCTGTTTTTAACAAGCAGGCCTGGTTTCCATGGCATAGCCAGGGCTGCAGAGGATGCAAGATCCCAGCCCCCCGCCCCCCCACCCCCCACCCCCTTTCACTTATGCGTTCCGGTGGCCCCCCACTGCAAGCCCATCTGAGGTAGGGGAAGAAAGGGCTCTGGCCTCTTTGTCCCTTTCGAATGTGGTGCCCCTTCGTGAGCGGGCAGGAGGGGTCAGATCAAGCTCTGTGGTCAGTACCTGCACTGGTCTCCCTTTGGGTGTTCTCCCTACCCTGGAAGGGTAGTTGTGAATCCTGGAGTTGGTTTTGTGCTGACCTCAGGTACTGTGGCACTTTGGCATGTCTGAATGCTGTAGTCTCTTGCTCTTTGAATCCAAGGTCTGGGTTGCTGCTCCCAGTTGCTCCTGGTGTCTACCTGACCACTTGCTCCTGCAGCAGGCCGCTTCTGCAGCAAGCCGCTCCCACCCAGCAGAGTTGCTCCTACAGCTATTGCCAGGCAGCTGTTCCTGATGACCAGGCCCCTGGCTGCAGAGCCTTTCTGTCAGATGGGCTGGGTGGATTGTTGGTTGGTCTGTGTGGCCCAGGGAGCTCTCCACTCATGAAACTTGACAAGGTAAAGCATTCATCTCTGGCCAATGATTAGTTGAGCTGTCTACTCCCCAACCAAACCTGAAAGGAGTGGGCCTGTGATGCCTCAGGTTTCAGGGAGCCCAATTTTTTTTTTGCCAGTTCTGGGGCTTGAAGTCAGGGCCTGAACACTGTCCCTGGCTTCCTTTTGCCACTTGAGCCACAATACCACTTCTGGCCTTTTCTATGTATGTGGTGTTGAGGAATCGAACCCAGGGCTTCATGTATACTAGGCAACCATTCTTGCCACTAGGCCATATTCCCAGCCCGGGAGCCCCATTCTTTGGCAATTCTGATCACCTTACTGACTCTTTTCCAGTCTTGGTAACTGCCCTCCTCACAACATGTCTGATAGAGCGTTCTTACTGTAAGGTCCACCCCAGGAGGGCTCCATGCAGACATTCCCCCACCTGTTAAGTCTGTTCCAGTCCCTGCTTTACCTAGGTAACTGGAACACCTGGAGTCAGTGACCCCACCCCACTCCCGCTTCTCTGTGGTCACATCCAATCCACCTGGTCATACCTCCTCCCTTTCCCTGTATAATCCATCTCAACAGGATTCCCTGCTTTCTTTCCTTTTCTGTCTTACTCTCTCTTGCCCCCCCTCTCTTCTTCTGTCTTCCCATGCCTGCAACTTGTGTGGCTAGCAACTTGCTATCCCCCCAATAAACTCCTTTCTGCCTGAACCATGTGGTGCATTTCCTTTCCTGCAAACTTTACACTTAATGTGATGTGGAGGTCAGATTTGGCGAGCAAAAGAGGGCAGAAGCTGACTGCATCTCCACTATCTCCCCAGACCCCCTGCTCAGAGGCCTGGGAAGATTCCCTCTCCCAGTAAACAATAGTGACCCCCACACCCCCCAATATGGCTGGATTTCCCTATCCCACAACTACTAAGCTAAAAAGTCCCTGCCCTTATGAGAAATGAGCACACCCCTAGCCAATGAGCCAGAGTCAGAGCTTGCCCTTGAACTAACCTACCAGTCAAATGTAAGCCCATGAAGCCCCACCCAATCACAAACCATTGTCATTGTTATCCCTCCCCCTACCCTATTGTCAATAAAATCCATGCTGAACAAGGAGGCGTGGATCAAGACTGCATGGCCGCTGACCTCAAAGGTTGTGGGACCATCTCGAGCTGAATTAAAGGACTTTTTTGTCCTTGCATCGGATCAGTTCTTTGGTGGTTTTTGGTGGGTCTTGGCCTGGCACAGACACAGAAACTCATGCCCTGGGAATCCTAAGCCCTAAGGGAAACATGCACACAACCACCTGCCAAATTACCCCTGGCACCAGACACTCAAGTCTCAGGCTTGAGGGCTTCCCAGGAGCACGTTGCCTGTAAATATGACCCAGGCCTGGGCTTTAGTGGTTCAGGCACAATGGGATGTCCTGGACTCAGTGGGAGGCAGGGGCTGGGCTTGAGACAGACATGGGGACAAACCTGCAGGTTTGGGAATTGAGAGCTAGTTTGTTGAAAGGAACAAGGGACAGCAGAGTCATTTTGCTTTTAGAGAACTGAATATTGAAGGGAATTATTAGGCTGAATCTTAATTAGCATTTAGGGACTGGTTAAAATGAGACATAAAAGGCAGAAAAGAACTGATCTGGAGGTAGAATCCTGATTCTGGTCCTGACATAGGACCACCAAGGCTAGACTTTTGAGTCACTTATTTCTTCTCTTGGCTTCAATTTCTCAAGTGAAAGTAAGGGCAGGGACTGTAATTTTTTCTCACAAAGGTTACCTGAAGTATACAATACATTCTCTGGGTTTCAGTTGTATGTGGCATCTTCTACAGGCTATACTATTTCCCATAACATGGAACATAAATTGGAGCCATGTTTTATACTGTACACTGAAGAGACAAAGTGTTTAAGGTAGGGGAGGATGAATAAAATTAAAAGTAAAAACAAAAATCTCAGCATTATCTTATGCATTCACAGGGGCATAGCTATTAGGCTCTTGTGATCCTCTGCTGTGACTAGCCTAATTCTGTGCTAATTATTCCCTATGAGGGAGACCATAGAGTCCATGTTTCTTTGGTTCTGGCTCCCTTCACTTAGTATACTTTTTTCCAAGTCTTTCCATTTCCTTACCAATGGGACAATGTCATTCTTTCTGATAGAGGTATAAAATTCCATTGTGTATATGTACCACATTTTCCTAATTCATTCATCTAGTGAGGTGCATCTGGGTTGGTTCCATATTTTAGCTATGACAAAATTGTGTTGCGATTAACATTGTTGTGCTGGTGGCTTTCGTGTGTTCTTGTTTGTGGTCTTTTGGGTAGATGCCCAAAAGTGGGGCTGCTGGGTCATAGGGGAGCTTTATGTTTAGCCTTCTGACGAATCTCCATACTGCTTGCCAGAGCCTCTATGAATGCATAAGATGATGCTAAGTGGAATGAACTGCATGTTATGGACACGTGTGATATATCACTGTTGTAATTACTTTCAACATGCCATGTGAAACCGTAGCTTCTATTGTTGATGAACCTCTTGTATCTCCTTCCTGTGGTTGTACCTGCACTATCACTGTATCTTATCTGAGTACATTGGAAACTCTATATACTGGTATTAGAACTAGGAAAGTGAAAGGGAATACCAAAATCGAAAGACACAGGATAAAAAAAGACGACTACAAAAACAATACTTGCTTTGGTGTAAACCAACTGAACAACTCATGGGGAGAGAGGGAAAGGGGAATGAGGGAGGGGGGATGATGGAGGAGGTAAGACAATACAAGAAATATATCCAATGCCTAACGTATGAAACTGTAACCTATCTGTACATCACTTTGACAATAAATAAGAAAACAAATCTGAAAAAAATCTATCTAGGGGATTATTCTTGGAAATGCTAATAGGATTCTTTGAACAAAACAATTTTTAACCATTTATATGCAATGACCCAAACTGGCTTTGAACACAGCAAAGGCTTTGAACTTCTATAGTGCTGGGATTAAATGAGTGTATTATGCCCAATTTATTTTTAAATTGCTTAACAGGCAATTACAATATATAGCAAAGTTTCTATCTCCTACCATTTTGAGTGAACAACAACAAAAAAAGAAAACTCATTGTTATCTTCTTTAGCTGCCAATCAATGCTTATTTCTCTGCATGTTCTACAAAGGTTCAGCTATATGTACCACTTTAACTTGTATAACTATGAATTGCACTTAAATCCATTCCACTCTGAGCCTGACTTGCTTGAATTGTGTAACATACACTGCAGGTTTTAAAATTACAGCCCTAAAGGGTCACATATGATTTTATATATTCAATACCATCCTTATGCTAAAATATCCTGCACATAAACTGACTCAACTTTTTGGCTCAGACCCAGATCCATCATGACCCAGAAGGTGAAATATAGAGTCCAGTGAGTCACCTAATTACGTGATGTATCTAGCAGAATAGCTTAAGTGCCTGGATCCTAGAACCTTTCTGGCAACTAAACGAGGCCCAGGGCAAAAATACCCCCAATGATCACTATTAGCCAATATCTAAAATATCTCTTGAGGCTGAGAACTATGAGCTCAGCCCATCATTGGTGTCCCACACCACTCACTAATCAACCAGAAGGATCAGGCAAGAGAATCACAAGAATGATGAGCTAAAAACTCTAATAGTGCTCAAACTTACCAGAATATACCTGTACTACCAAATACTCAAATTTTGGAACTTAACCTTGTATGATTTTTCACTGTAGCCTCAGGAGAGACACATGGCAACACACAGGGACACTATGGGCAAGGAGCTAGGGAGGAGTATGTCCACCCAGCTTTTAAAATATGGCACCCACCCTCTAATGTATGGCCTAAGCCAGTGTCTGTCCCCCAACATTCATTATTTCAGCTTCACTGTGGCAGGAGTACAGGAGTGGGGCCGAGGAAAATTCAAAGGCACAGGGGTCTATCAATGAGTAGCAGCAGAAGTCCAAGATAGGTGTGTGTATTCCATTCTCCTAGAGCAGCCCCATGTGAAACTGCAGACTTGCCTAAGAGTTCAGGAAAGGATCCATAGGTTCTACTGATTTCACAAGTGAAAAGACAATTCTAAAGCAGGTACATTGTGTCTAGTCATGGATGGGTGTCAGATAAGATAGACTTGTGATTATACAGAGGCAAAGGAAGAAGAAATGAGAAGTCCTCTAAGTACAGTGTTTTGAGCTTCCTTAGAGCAGTATACAACGCCTTGCTTCACACTAACCTGCCTCCTCTGGCATTCTCACTCCTAGCCTTGACTTAAAATTCAGCACACAGTGGCCATGAAAGCCATCTCTCTTCAGCACACAGCTTTGTGGGATCTGAAAATATTCACATTATCTCTTGACCTTCACTGAAGCCAAGAATATATTAGTCCTTCCACCTAGCTCTCCCTTAATGTCCCACATAGGAGAGGTAAAACTGGCCAGCGAGTCTCCAGTCCTGGTATAGCATGTGGATTACAGGTGAAAACCACTCAGGCAAAAGAAACAAGCCACTTTGAAGGCTTCTGAGATAGTACCCCATAATGGCTATCCAATGAATGCTTGTGTGGAAATCTCATCACTTAGAGACAATTGCCATACTTCCTACAGGAAGTCAGGGCCACTTGAAATTCTCATACAACAGTGGAATTTGATGAACTGAAAATAGATTGGAGGAGGTACTGATAGCAAATATCCTCTCTGTTCTACACAAATGCCTCCAACCAAGACCAAAAACCACTCCAGAAAATCATTTTAGAAAGAATTTCCTGTGCCGTGTTTAGGTATGTAAGAGTTGACTAAAGGAAACTCCCACAAGATTAAAGCAGAAGATGATTTATTGAGAGAGAGAGGGAGATCAAACTGCCTGCTACACAAGATGAAGGAATGAAGAGCAAAAGCTACTGGATGAAGGAGGCATGTTATACCGGGGAAAGAGGGGGAATGGTGTGGCCACAAAGAACACAGAAGTGACCTCATAGGATGAGGAAATGACCTCAGAGCCTAGGGGAACTCCCAGTGCTCCAGGCATGCCAGTTACCTGGGTTACAGGATCTGGGCATAGACTTTTTGGTTGTACCAAGGGAGAGAACCAAGAGAACTAGCCATTTCTCCCAGGTGGACCTAGTAAGATAGACCAATGGTAAGATTCCAGAAGGAAGCCATCCATCATAAACTCTAGAGAGAATAACATTCAATTGCATCTACAACTACTTCCAAAGCATTCACAACCCAGCAGGCTTATGGTTTGGTATAGAAACATGTTTAGATCTCCCAAATAAACCAGACACTTGATATCCCATTGGCTATACTGTTCCAGGTTCAATGATTTACTCAGTTACTTACTTTCAGACTTAGTCCTGAGCAGCACAGTATGCCATGTTGTAGGGAATTGCTATCCTCTCTCCACTTCTTAGCCACGAGAGTTCCAAGACTGACCCAGATTAACATCCAGGAGTTGGACCTCTCTCTGCCAAAGTGCATAGAATATAGGTACCATACCAACATGTTTTCAGTTTCCATAACTTAAGGGTTTTTTTTTAAATAAAAGGATGTACTGAATAAAACTCACACCCACCAAGCAACTATGGGAGACCAAAGTTTGCATCTGCTTCACAAAATAAATTTGCTTCACCAAGCTTCTGTTGACTTCCTTTCCTGAATGTTTGCCATCAATTTCCATTTTCTCACTAAAGGAGACATTGAAGCTAAAACTTGAGAGCCACAAGGAAAGGACCAAACAACCCTTTCTTACATTTAAGCTTGGAGTCACTCACCCATTCTCAGGTTACCAGTAAGCCACCTTCCCTCCATCTCTGTGGCTGTCATCTAAAGACCATACATAATGAATGCTTTCTAGTAAGTTCTCGGCAGAGACCAACACAGGCTTAGCCATTGAAAATTTATGAACTGGTAGGTTATGGATGGCCATCTTCTCCCTTTCAACACAGATCAAGGTGTTAATCAACACAGTCATTTTCTTCTAGGTTACCCTTCCACAGTGGATAGCAGCATCTCAAATACTCAGTCTTCTGTTTAGACTTACCTAGATGGTGAGTTTTTTGGAATATTTTTATTACTGTTAAGTAGTGTGCAAAGGAGCTGCCATTCACCAAAGAAGTTTAGGAATACAGTTCTAATGCTTGTGGAGCATGCCTATTGTAAAAATTTTGAGGTAGCAAAGGCAGAGGCATGTTTGTAGTTTGAGATGAAATACCTACACAGAGGAGATCTAGTGAAACACCTCCTATAGCATGATGGAGATGATGGTGGTGGCCAGGCCTTTGTTTCAGAAGAACCTGAGTGTTGTGCACTGTCATAAAAACAGTTTCTTTGCACACAGTGACCTCAAGGAAAATCATGATATCATGATATTCACCAGGAGCAAAGTCAAGGCACCAACTCGGATTTCAGCAAACAATTCACATTCGAAGAGGAACCAGAAGAAGAATGCAGAACTCTAGCCTACTGGTCCCAAGATCTGTGAACTACAGAGACACAAGGGCCTCAAGAAGGATGTTTGCAGTCTCAAGGTATAATAATCTACTATATGGTGATGGGCCAAGTGCACTTTAGTGGGGAGAGTTCAGACACTGAAAAGGCAGGTCCTGAACAGGAAAGTCCTGGATTTACAAATGCTTCTGCCCAGAGCTACTGGAACTTCTGGCTTGTTTAATGAGTGCTGATCCTGAGTAGGGACCCTCACTGTAGCAAGTAATATGGCATCCCCAGCTCAAGAAAATTCAATGCCCACCACCTTGGATATAATATACTACTACCTAGGACTTGATCCAGGGAAAGTGCAGGCAGCCATGTGAGGTGGGACCCTTAATGCCGCCATGAGAACTTATTGGATGGTCCTCAAGCAGAAGGACCATTGGCATAACATCACCCACCACACCCCCTTCCTGGGCTTCTGGCCTTGTCCCTTGCCAGTAGACTCTTACTACTCCAATGTTGTCCTGAAGACAGCCATTGACTGTCAACCTACCATCTGCCTGCTCCCCGAGCCACACTGGAGAAGCACGGAGGAGGAAGAGAGCAACAAGCTGCCTCCAGCCAGAGCAGCAGCTGAAAACACCTCTAGGGCCACAGAAGATGAGGAGAGGATCAGCAAGCTGTCACCAGGCCCAGCAGTAATTCAAAGGTTCTCCACAGGCACATACGGAGAGATGGAGTGTAGCCTGACTCCTGTACCAAACCCAGCAGCTGAGGATACCTCCATTTCATTTGGTCAACAGCATTGATTTGACTACAGACCCAACAAATTACCAAGGTACAGGCTTGGAGAAACTGAGGAAAGGATTGGCAAGCATTTGAAAAGACTCTGTTGCATGCCTTGACAAGAGAAGGATGCCAAAGAAAGTAGTTCCTCCTCTTTGAGTGGAGAACAGCATTAACTGCCTGGAAACAAATATGTGGGATAAGTCAAACAAAACACATTAAGTTGTGGCATTCTCAGTATTTCAGGATTAAGAAGATTGAATGAAATGTGCTTTGTATTTGAGAGGAATCAGCATGAGCATCATGAATATCCAGGTGCTATTCTAAGTTCTTAATGATTATTTTCCCATTTTATAAACATAAAATGAGGAATCTGAATAATTTCCTCACAGGAACCTACCACTCGTCAAGGTATCAGTTCCAGGGAATAGATGGTCCATGTCTCACAATGACAAGAATTCCTTTAGGATTTTGAGGTCTTAATGAGAAGAGCAGGGAACCTTCTCACCCAAGACAGGCTAAGACTTCTGCAGGATTATGTCTCTCAGGGACCTGGGAGCCCCAGCTCTTCTGGAGTGGTCGTTTGGCAAAGCTGCCTAAGACACAAAACATCTCTGTATTTCTCTCCTTGCACCATCACCTCATTCTTTCTGACCAGCATTTACCACTCTGATGTGCCAGCTACTATTTGAGAGCAAGCACACTATCTACCAGAAAACATCTCCAAGGATCCATCTAAAATGATCCCAGCAGGATCACAAGACTAGCAGGTGCTATCACACCACACAGGAGCACTCTGGCTCACACTCTGGCCTTGCAGAAACATGCCAATTGTGATTCCACAATCCTGG
Source organism: Perognathus longimembris pacificus (assembly GCF_023159225.1). Lineage (NCBI taxonomy): Eukaryota > Metazoa > Chordata > Mammalia > Rodentia > Heteromyidae > Perognathus > Perognathus longimembris. Next base: position 68,233,486 of record NC_063188.1, on the reverse strand, counting down.
TCTCTGGACTTGAGACCACTGAGTCTTTCCTGCCAGAGAAATTCACTATGGCTTAGCAGAGATGCCAGGGATGGGCCATCACCACTGGCTAAAGTGAGGGGGAAGTTGCTGCTAAGAACATCATCAGTTCTACTTCTCAACATAATGCACAGTACTGCCAGTGGTCAGGAAACAGATATTAGAGGAGAAAGCAGTTTCCTACACCATGCTTTCTGCCTTCCACCTCAAGCTGGATGAATTGAAGATGCTATAACCAACCTGAAGTTTCTGAGATACGAAGGGAATTTTAAATCTACCATCTTCAAAGGAAATCTCAGTCAAGTCTGCATCCTATGCTCAACCCTCCAAAGGACACAGCAAGTCAGAGAAAAGCCCTTTGCTGATGTCAGCTACATCATTGAGCAGAGGTGTATCACAGGTTGGTAGGCTATGGCAGACAAAAAATAAATAATAAATCAGAAACAGTCACTTGCTAGAAGAATGCCTTCTGAATCCCTCCCCTCTCCCCTCTCATTCTCTCATGAGAGTTGAAAGCCTCTGCCAGTGGAGAAACACTGCAGTGAATGGTGCAAGACAGTGCTCCAGTCTCTTCCCATTCCACTTGTAATGCTTCATCAAAACTTGGAGGAGAGGGGCTGGGAATATGGCCTAGTGGCAAGAGTGCTTGCCTCCTATACATGACGTCCAGGGTTCGATTCCCCAGCACCACATATATAGAAAATGGCCAGAAGTGGCACTGTGGCTCAAGTGGCAGAGTGCTAGCCTTGAGCAAAAAGAAGCCAGGGACAGTGCTCAGGCCCTGAGTCCAAGGTCAAGGACTGTCAAAAAATAAAAAACTTAGAAGAGAAATGAGCAGGACATCAGCCTTCAGTCTGACCAGCCTTACTACATTGTGAGAGACCCCCACATTGTCTATGGTAAAAGGAAATCCCAAGCACACTGATCCTTCTGCAAAGTTTGAGAAAGATCTGAAACCTTGTAGGCCCACTGGTTGGCATTGCAGTTATGAAGACAGCCTTGTGACTGCTGCAGCATCCCAGACAGACACCTCCCTCTAGACTCTATTGTACAGCTTTGTGGAAAATGTCCTGGAACAGCTCAGCTTCAGCTACAGAGTCTATCTTAGCTGGTAAAGGTCAGAATGTATAGTGGCACTGGTGCCAACACTCAGGATTCTTGCTTCTTAACAAGGACATTCTGACCTGCATTCAATGGAGCTTCATAGAGGGCTTCTGGTGACAGCAAGCCACCCGTGGCCTAAAGGTGACCAACACAAGTCTATGCTCACATGTTGATTTGCCATCAGTTACCACTCTCTTCTCTGGGTTTCCTAGGCTGGTCAGAAAATTGTGATTCCAGTTTACAGGAAACTGTTCTGATCACCTGCATCTCTAGGAGATTCAGCACCTGACCAAGTCCTGAGGGGAAATCAGTGCTCACCAACGTGGATCATGAACTTGGACAATGCACCTCATCACAAGGGGCAAGGCCAGAGAAATCCACTGTGGCTCAACAGAACTGCCATGTAGGGGCCCACACCATAGGCTAATGTGAGCATGGAGCTTTGAAGGAAAAGATCATGAACATCCAGACAGAGCCTGCCCATGATACCCCAAGTCAGATAAGCACTGAAGCTTGTGCAATGCAGGGACCATGAGGTATGTCCTTCAGATGGCAGACAGGTGCCCAAGAGAAGTGCACACACTTCCCTCATTCAAGGAAGACCCTGCAGAGATGCAGGCTGGAGAGAAAAGGGCTTTGGTAGAAGCTGCATTTAAAGTAGCCTTAGGTCTTTAGGAGGTCACTCATAGATTAGAAAAAAGCTGAATTTCAAGGGAAACAGACAAGTACAAAGAGAAAAGGACCCAAATACAGACAACCCTCTGGAGTTCAAGGAATGAGTTTCCACTCAGCAAAACAGAAAGCTCAGGTCTGCTCCCAGGCCCCATTATCAGCCAATTCAACTTCACACATCAACCCATCCCCAGGCCTCTGTAGGACACAGGCTTTGAGGAAAACTTGGAACCTTCTCTAGTCATGGGCCACACAAGCCCTCCTCACACCTCCCAAATGGAAAATGCCAAGTAACCAAGTTCACACAAAATAAGATGCACAAAATAATCTTACTTGTCCCTTCAGCAATATCTGAGCAGGAAAAAAGATATGTATGCATCCAGGTATTAGGGGGCACATTTGTGTCACATTTCTTCCAAGAAGGCAGCTATCCATCAAAGGAAAGAAACAAGAAGCTCCTTTGCTGTAGGTAATATCAGGCCAGGCCCTCTCCCTCTGAAAAGCAGAGTCAGGTGGGTTTGACCTCATCTGAGCTATTAGGAGTTTCACCCTCACTCCATTCTCACTCCCCACTTGTTTCCTTTCCTGAGTCTCATCTCAGCACTTCCAGGAAATACTAAGGGGGAAAGCTAAGAAGAATGCAACTGACCAAGTTGGGGGTAAGCAGCCAAACTCTTCACCCAGAGGGACATTCTGAGATGCACTGCTCATGGCCCCTCAGTGTCCCCAGCAAGCTCAAGAATGAGACATCTCTAACTGATCAGCTCACTAATACCTCCCGCAGTCCCTTCTCTCTTCACTCCACTCAGTCACCAACCAGTTCAATAGCCCTGTGAACCTCCTAAGAAAGTATCTGAAGGCTGTAGACATAGAGCGACCCAATAAAATGCCCAATCCCAATCCAAAGAACTGTGAAACATAGGTTACATGTCAAGATAGGGAGAAAATCAGGAAACAAGACTGCTTGTCCACTGATAGCAAGTACAGAGGGTGTTTTACTGCCGGGGAGGGGGACAAACTTTCAGAAGGGAAACTAAGACAAGAATGTTAGACACAGAAAGAGAACAGGATAGACTCTCAGAAATCTAGAAAGTTCCCATCTCTGAAGATGAGAAACAGTCTAAGAAGATAGAGGCTGATAAATGTAAACCACTCCTGGAAAGGCAAGTCTGGCTAGAAAAGGCAGGACAAGGCTGCCTAGGGTCTGTCACAAGAGAACCATCTTGCACTTCTGCACTTCCCCACTGTATCATGTGATTCTTTTCCATTCTTTAATTTAATGTGTCTATGGAAAACTGAGTGAGCCACATTCCTTCCTATTTTATGAAACAGTCCCCATACCTATTCTGGCACTGAAAACCTACATCACAAATTTTAAAAAATCAAAGCAAATATCCTAAACATCTTCATAGCATTCCAGAATCTAGCATTCCAGAGTACAGAGGTTGAAAACATTGAATTGTTCTGTTTTAAATGAATAGGCAGAATTCTCAGAAAATATCCATGTCTTCCTTTCTCCAAGTTTTCATAGTGAGTATCTTCATTGTAGATACAAAATTTATCATTGGAAACTTTCCAATGGAGTATCATATAACCCCAAACAACTTCCTCACTGGTTTCTATCACCAGGCAAAATCAGATCACAGCAGGTAACAGAGCAAGTGAAATTTCTAACAATTTTATTCCCCCTTTATGATCCTGAAGACTGACAAGAACACCAGAGGGCATTCTCAAACTCTCCACAATAGTGTGGCTATGCTCAAATCTAAAGACATATTTCATATGGACCTGTGCCTTTCCCTTCCTGACTTGGAAGTCACTGCAGCTGCCAGGGAGGTGCACATTTCTCCCTGTAACCTCGACAAAGTCCCTTCTGACAGAAGCCGAAGGATTTGCTGTACTGGTATGGTGACCATTATCTGAGCCATGTCCCCTGCAGAAAACATCCATAAGGGCACATCTAAAGGGATTTCTAGAGGAGAGCGAGACTAGAAGCTGCTTCCACTCAGTAGAAGAACATTCTAGTTTACACTTTAGCTTTCAGGAGCCTGTCTCTTGCCCTTGAGATGCGTGGGTCTTCCCACAGATGGATAGGTACCCATCGATATGACATGACCCATGCTGTCCTCTTAGTGTTGGAACTGAAAACCTTCTGGGGAAAAAAGGTTCCACTTCTATGAATTCTTAATTCCTCAACTTATCAGTCCAGCTACAAGATGCAATGACCATCAGTAAATTTTCTGATATACTGGAAGAACAGACTTAAATCCATCCTCATGGACAACTCCTGGCTCCTTTCTTAAAAAGTCAACTGTGACTGCTTCTGACATGTTGAACAGCCCAGAGGACAGAGAAATTCAGAGAAGAGCCCCTTGCTTTGCTAACAGACATCATGGTGGAAAACTGATTGGGGACAACAAAGGAAGAAACCCTGACACCTCATCAGACAAGCAGCAGAGCAACTTTGGAATCCATCCTTTTAGGTTATCCAATGCATCTAAGACCACCTTGAACAAGGGTGAGGTTCTACAATGACCAGAGCGCTATTCTGCTCTTCCTGATTCAGTACAGAATGTTAGAGATGTCTGGTTCTGTGGGAGGCTTCATTAGCACTCTCAGGGCTGAAGAAGGGCAAGGTCATGCCAAGAGCCAGCAGGACATCAGTCTGCAGCTATGGCGTCTAGTTAGCCCTAACCTAGTGGGAAAGATCCCTTGCTCTTCCTGACCAAAGCTCATCCCATGAGCACTGGACTCTCTCTGTAGAATGTGGGCATGGATGCCTGCCTGCTAATATCTCCCAGACTCCCTTGTTTCCAGCACACCTATGATATGCATCATGCCAGTTGTCCAAACCCAAGGATGCTTCCCTCTGAACTCCATGCAAGTTATTATTTTAGATCGTTCTGGAAAATGTCTTGAAGGAGTTCAGTTCCAAGCACAAGGGCACATCTCAGCTGATAAACAGAAAACAACCGGGGTGATATTGGTGTTGATCCGAGGTCCTGTTTCCTGACATGGAAATTCAAACCTCCACTCTATGGGCTTCCTTCCAGAGTTACCAGAGAAACAAGTCACAAATGACCTAGAGTTTGCCATGTAAGAACATACCCAATTTTCTCCCCAGTCCCTATTCTTTTAACATTTCTTCCTCTTCTGGGTTTGTTAACATTGTTTCACATGCACCGGTCGCTGATTCAGAATTTATAGAATCCAGACTACACACTCTGGTTTCCTTTTCAAAGGGTTCCCCTCAACTGCCCTTCCATTGGCCTGAATTGTCAGAAGGAAAATGCCAAGTTACACAGAACAGAGCTTCAGTCACACACACAGCAAAGACTCCACATTTTACACATCTTACATGCTTTCCACTCAAATATGAGTGTTGCACGTCTTGTCATTTGACACAACTCTAACCTTACAGTTAAGAGAGTATACAAGATAGGTAAGTTGCTCATGACATGGGATCTGCTAATAGAAAACTCCCCATCTAAGTACGTCAGGCAATTTCTTATGGCTTCCATTTTGTATTAAAAAAATCCCCAACCCCAGAAGAAATAAAAAATATATTCAATTTTTCCAACTAAAATACAAATCAGTTAAAGATTCCTAATTTATCATGGAGATCTGGTACAGGTGGAAACATGGAGATGAGAGAAAGCTGTGGGTCAACTGCAGAAGTGCCTCAGCTCTTGCCATTGCCAGTTCCCAGGGAATTGTATTCCTCATCTTTGTTACTTTGACAACTACCAACTACACACATTTTAAAGAAGCATATGCAACCTGATTATAACCACCTAAAACCACAAGTCTAGAGATGCAGAGACACAAGGGGGCATGAGCCAGAGAAATTTACTGTGACTCAGCAGATGTCAGGCAGGCTGCAGCACCACAGACTGTAACCATGAGCACAGTTGTGAAGGAAAAACACTGAATTTCAAGCCCCTGTCCCGAGGAAGCTCTATCTCTACCCTCTTGGGTCAGTACAACCTGTGCCAGAGCACAGCTCTGGGGGTCAGTGAGCCTCAAGGTCACTACCACTTGTCCTTCAGAATATACCCAGGAATACTGTGCAGGTGTGCATTCACCCACTCACTCTTCATCAAGGAAGACCCCACCAGTGCTACAGACACACTCAGAACAAAAGGTGGGCTTTTAGTTTTGAACAAGCAATATCCTTTAGGAGAATCACAAAGAAGAAGAGGGCTAAGCCCCTCTCGAGTTCAAAGACTGATCTTCTCCACAGCAGCATCCATGATTTGTTCCTCCCTAATACTTCTTTTCCAGTTCCTTCTTTTTTCCTTTTTTTTTTTTTCAAATTTTTATTATCAAACTGATGTACAGAAAGGTTACAGTTTCATACATTAGGCACTGGATACATTTCTTGTACAGTTTGTTTAAATGTCCCTCATACCCCCCTCCCTCATACCCCTTTCCCTCCCCCCCCCCACGGAGGTGTTCAGTTCACTTACACCAAACGGTTTGCAAGTATTGCTTTTGTAGTTGTTTGTCTTTTTTTACCCTGTGTCTCTCAAATTTGGTATTCCCTTTCAATTTCCTACTTCCAATACCAGTATACACGGTTTCCAATATACTCAGATAAGATTACAGAGATAATGTAGGTACAACCACAGGAAGGTGATACAAGAACATCATCAATAATAGAAGCTACAGGTACACATAGGAAATTGAAAGTAGTTACAACTGTTTCCATAACATGGAGTTCATTTCACTTAGCATCATCTTATGTGTTCATAAGGGTATAGCTATTGGGCCTTGTGATGCTCTGCTATGACTTGCCTAAACCTGTACTAATTATTCCCAATAAGGGAGACCATAGAGTCGATGTTTCTTTGGGTCTGGCTCACTTCACTTAGTATAATTTTTTCCAAGTCCTTCCATTTCCTTACAAATGGGACAATGTCATTCATTCTGATAGAGGCATAAAATTCCATTGTGTATGGGTACCACATTTTCCTGATCCATTCGTCTACTGAGGGGCATCTGGGCTGGTTCAAGATTCTCGCTATTTCATTAAAGAATGATGTTGGGATATTAATGGGTATTGCATTGAATTTGTAGATAGCCTTTGGCAATATTGCCATTTTGATTATATTAATCCTCCCAATCCAGGAGCATGGGAGGTTTTTCCAATTCCGTAGTTCTGACTTAATTTCGTTTTTCAAGCTTTTAAAGTTTTCATCAAAGAGGTCTTTCACTTCTTTGGTTAAGGTTATTCCTAGGTATTTTATGTTTTTGGGGACTATTGCAAAAGGAGTTGCTTTCCAGATTTCAGCCTCGGTCTTTGGGTCGTTACAATAGAGAAAGGCCGTTGATTTTTGAAGGTTTATTTTAAATCCTGCAACTTTGCCAAAGTTTTGTATCAGCTCTAGTAGCTTGGGGGTAGAGTTTATGGGATTCTTTAGGTATAGGATCATGTCATCTGCGAAGAGAAAAAGTTTAACTTCATCTTTTCCTATTTGGATCCCCTTTATATTTTCTTCTTTCCTAATTGCTCTGGCTAGGAATTCTAGTACTATGTTGAAGAGCAGGGGAGAGAGTGGACATCCCTGCCTTGTTCCTGATTTTAAAGTGAATGGCTTTAGTTTTTCACCATTTAGAGTTATGCTAGCTGTTGTTTTGTCATAACTGCCTTGATTATATTCAGGAATGTTCCCTGGAATCCCAGTTTTTCGAGGGCTTTTAGCATAAATGGGTGCTGGATTTTATTGAATGCTTTTTCCGCATCCAGAGATAAAACCATGTGGTACTTTAGCTTGCTCCGGTTGATGTGGTGGATTACATTAATTGACTTACGTATATTAAACCAACTTTGCATCCCTGGGATGAATCCAGTTTGATCGTGGTGTATGATTTTTTTGCTGACCTGTTGAAGTCGATTGGAAAGAATTTTGTTGAGAATTTCTGCGTCTATGTTCATCAGGGAGATCGTTCTGTAGTCCTCTTTCTGTGATGAGTCTCCACCTGGTTTTGTGATGAGGGTTATACTGGCTTCATAGAATGAGTCTGGTAGTGAATGTTCTCTTTCAATTTCATTGAAGAGTTTGAGAAATATTGGTGTGAGTTCTGTTTTGAAGGCCTTGTAGAATTCTGCAATGAATTCGTCTGGACCTGGGCTTTTCTTGGATGGGAGATCATTTATTGCCATTTCTATTGCAATACTGGATATGGGTCTGTTTAGAAGGTTTAAATCTTCATGGTTGAGTTTGGGGATATCAATTTTTTCTAGGAAATCATCCATTTCTTCCAAGTTCTCGAATTTGTTGGCATAAAGGTTTGCAAAATAGTCCCTTATATAATTGAATTTCAGTTATTTCTGTGGTGATGTTACCTGTTTCATCTCTTATCTTGTTTATTTGAGTGTGCTGCCCTCGTTTTTTGGTCAGGTTTGCCAGGGGTCTGTCTATCTTGTTGATTTTTTCAAAGAACCAACTCTTTGTTTTGTTGATTCTTTCAATGGTTTTTTTCTTGTCTAATTGATTTAATTCTGATTTGATTTTAATTATTTGCTTCCGTCTATTGACTTGGGGTTTGGCTTGCTGTTCTCTCTCCAGAAAATTAAGGTGCTTCCTTAAATTACTGAGTTGCTGTTTCTCCAGTTTGTTGATGTATGTACTCAGAGATATAAATTTTCCTCTGAGTACTGCCTTTGCTGTGTCCCAAAGGAGCTGGTACGTTGTGTCCTCAACTTGGTTGAAGTCCATAAACATTTGAATTTCCGTTTTAATTTCTTCAATGACCCACTGATGGTTCAGCAGTGTGTTGTTTAGTCTCCATGAAGTGTAGGATTTTCTGTGGTGGCTGTTTGAGTTGAGCTCTAATTTTATTCCCTTGTGGTCTGAGAGAATGCAGGGAATGGTTTTAATACTTCTGAATTTGTACAGATTTTCTTTGTGCCCTAAGATGTGATCTATTTTGGAGAATGTTCCATGTGCTGCAGAGAAGAATGTGCATTCTATTGTTGCTGGGTGGAATATTCTGTAGATGTCGGTTAAGTCTAGTTGGTCTATGCAATTATTAAGATCTGTGGTTTCTTTGTTGTTTTTGGCGTGTTGATCTTTCCAGAGGTGATAGTGGAGTGTTAAAGTCCCCAACTATCAATGTGTTTGGGTCTATGAGTGTTTTTAGAGTCAGTAGTGTTTGTTTGATGAAGTTGGGTGCTCCTGCATTTGGTGTGTAGATATTTAGAATGGTTATATCTTCCTGTAGGAGAGATCCCTTTACTAGTATGTAGTAGCCTTCTTTATCTCTTCTTACCTTTTTAAATTTGAAGACAAATTTGTCTGATACTAGGATTGCAACTCCAGCCTGCTTATGGGGGCCATTTGCTTGATAGATTTGATTCCAGCCTTTCACTTTTAGAAGATGTTTACTTTTGCTGGATAGATGTGTCTGTTGGAGGCAGCAGAAAGATGGATCTTGATTTTTGATCCAACTTATGAGCCTATGTCGTTTGATTGGAGAATTAAGTCCATTAATGTTGAGAGTTAGGATTGAGAGATGATCGTTTGTTCCTTTCATTATCACTACCTTGTTTAAAGCTGTGTCTTCCCATTTCTTGATCTGATGTTTACTATTTAGGGTTCATTTCTCTGTCTGTATTGGGATCTTGATTATTTTCCCTGTGTAGTACATCTTTAAGGATTTTCTGTAAAGCTGGTTTTGTGGAGATATATTGTTTCCGTTTTTCCTTACTGTGGGAGACTTTTATTTGACCTTTGGCTATGAATGAGAGTTTGGCTGGGTACAGAATTCTTGGTTGGTAGTTATTTTTATTTAGTGTTTGGTATACTTCATTCCAGGCTCTCCTTGCTTTCATGGTCTCTGCTGAGCAGTCTGGGGTAATTCTGATTTCTTTTCCTTTATATGTGATTGTTTTCTTCTCCCTAACAGCTTTAAGAATTATTTCCTTGTACTCTACTGATCCTGTTTTGATCACAATGTGTCGGTGGGATGTCCTATTCTGGTCTGGTCGGTTTGGGGTTCTAAATGCTTCTTGTATCCATATAGGCCTTTCCTTCTGGATATTTGGGAAGTTCTCAGCTAATATTCTGTTAAATAGATTGCCTATCCCATTAACTTCTTTTTCCAGGTTTTCCTCAATACCTATTGTTCTTAAATTGGGCTTCCTGATCGTGTCTTGAATCTCGTGTAACGATCTGTTTTGTTGATTGGACTGGATTTGTATTGATTTTTGATCTTTCTCCATAGAATCTAAGGAATCTTCAGCTCCTGAGATTCGATCCTCTGCTTCAGTTAGTTGGGACTGTAGGCTAGCTACTTGATTTCGAATCTCTTTTCCTTCTGACTGTTCTTTCCTGATGATTTTCATGTCATTTCCTAGGTCTTTTATGGACTTCTTTACTTCATTAACTTCATTACTTTGGTTTTGAGTCTTGTCTCTCAGATCTTTAAGCTGGGTAGCTATCTTTTCATTTCACTCTTGAAGTTCATTTATCTTTCTATTTGTGGATGCCATGAAATTCTCCGTTAATTTTTGCTTTGCCTCCTCATGCTCTAGAATAATTGACTGAAGAGATTCAAACTTTTCATTTATCATGTTTATCAGTAGACTTTGTAGAGCATTTTGGGGGTTCTCTTCTATGTCTTTGATTGACTGCTCTGCTTCCTGCTTGTTTTAAGTGGGGGATAGGACTTCATTGTTTGCCATCTTTCTTGTGTTTCTTCTGCCCATTTGAATTGGGAATGCCAGTCTACCAGCACCTGTGAGCACCGTTTAAGACCCAAAGCAGCCCTTAGCAAGCACTGTTGTGTAAATCTTACAAGTTCACAATTATATACAGATAACTTGAATACCTGTCTATAAAGTTAGATTTGGTGTTCCTAAAGAACACAATTTCAATATAACAACCGATCCTGGGCCCTGTATTCAGTAGTTACTTATTTACTGTTACAACCTTATAAGCGATTCTTGTTTTTATATTAAGTTCTTTTAGGACTGGCTTTCTCTATGAACCCCTTTGATTAACTCAGATTAAGCTGGGATACCCTCTATCCAATAACCAGGAGTCAAGGTAACCTGGAGGTCCAGGCAGTAAGTCAGGAGGGTAAGTTGGAGGTAGTGAAGAGAATAGAGTAAAATGTATTGGGGGGGTGATTTTGGTTAAGTTTCAGTGACATGGAAATGTGGAGAAGAGTAGAATCAGTAGAAAGAACAAGGTTAAAATGACAGACAATGGAGAGTTAGCAGAAAAGAGTGGAGGTGTTATTCATAGGAAAGTAATTTTTAAAGAAAGAGAACGCAAAGAGAGAAATAAAGTAAAAATACTGGAAGACAGATACACTAAACAGAGAAAAATTATTTAAAAAAGAAGAAAAAATAAATAAAAAACAGAGAAGGAACAACCCAAACAAACAAACAAACAAACAAAAAACTTGATAAAACAAACCGGTAAAAATGGAAAACAAACAAACAAATAAAAAACAAACAAACAACAAAAAAAAAACAACCAACGATGTTTCAGATGTGAAAAAATTAAAAAGAAAATTTTTTTTAAAAAAGTTTAAAAAATGTTTGAAAAGGAAAAAAAATGGAGTCCTCCTTGTTTGGGTGGTCTTTCCCCAGTCTCTGGTTTCCTTGCAATGTTCTGCAGTCTATTTTCCTGATTGGCTGGTTTGACTTGATTTCAGTATGCAAAGGGTGGATCTGTTCTGACTCTTCTCCCCTGTTGGTGCAGTCCTGGGTGTCTGAGGTTCGCACAGCTTGCAGGTGGGCCTTGGCGTCCTCTGTAGATGGGGACGTGAGCAGTCTCAGGAACTGTGGCTCCTCTATCTGATGTGGGGCCACTGCCTTTGATGCCTGGATTTGAATAGGCTGTGGACTCAGCAGGGCGGGGGCACCTCTGGCCTGTTTTGCTTGGCTGAGAGTTGCTTGCCTGGGGGAGGCAACCTCCTTGGTGGAGGTGGCTATGGAATGCAGCTCCGTTTAGGGCTGGGAATTGGGCTTCCTCTGTGACGGGACCGTTTAGCTGTCCCAGGAACTGTTTGTTCCTCCATCTGGTGTTTCCGTGCTACCGGTAGCTGCTCGCAGCTTTTGCTTTAAATTTAGAAAATCCGGCGGGCAGGACGGGAAACCTCTGGCTAAGCCGCTGCCCAGGACTCGCCTCCCGCCAGGGCAGGGGGCGTTCTCCTGGGCGGAGTTGGCTCTCACTGTTCAGTCCCTCCTGCCCTTTTCAAAGATGGCTACTTTGACCTCACTTTCCCCAGGCCCGCTTCACTTCCAATCTGGTCTGACACTATGCCAGTGGCAAAGATGGCGCTTTGCTCTGGCGGTGGGGGAAGGGCTGCCTTTCAGAAGCTGCTCTGTGGGCGTGAGTGAGAATATCTTTCGTGGGGTATTCACGCTTTCTCTGCGATTTCAGCCCGTCCGTGCTCAGCCGCCGTCTGGAGTATTTCTCACTCGTCTACGCTGTGTGCTTTAGCCGTGTGGAGTGCGGTTGCTGTGCCAGGAGCTGTGCCAGCACTGGCACTGGTGCAGCGGTGGGACGCCACCCGGAGCTCAAATCTGTGGTTTCAGACCAGCAAAGTCGATTTTTCCTTCCTGGCCAGAATCCCTGTACTGTTAGAACTTACTTTGGCTGTCTTTCTAGGAGTAAAAGTTTCTATGGGGTGAGAAAACTGCGATGTCGGAGGGAGCCAGCTAGGGCTCTGCTTCTCCTCCGCCATCTTCCCGGAAGTCCTCCAGTTCCTTCTTAACCTTAACTGTTCTAAGCTTCAAGCCAAGTCTCTGAGAGTCCATCACTAGTTCTTCTTCACTGTTCCCAGTTCCATCTCTAGGACAGAAGACTTGAAAAATTTTAAGGGACTGTTCTGTTTCCAAGTCATTCCATTCTCACTGTTAGGACCTATAAACCCTACTCATAATTCTCTTTGTGAATATTTCCAGCCTACAGATTCACCAGTCCCAGGGAGAATAAAGAAAAAAGATAGAGGTCAAATATGACCAACGCTACCTCTCAAAACCAGAGTAGAGAGACTATAGTTATGAACTAAAATGATTGGTTAACACAAGAAAAATCAGATTTGTGGAAACAACTCATGTTCTCATAAGAATGATTATTGGAAATACAGGCTTCTCTGTGTAGAATTCCACTGTCACTAACCACACAAGTCCACTCCTACATCACAGGGAAAATAAACTAAAGACAAGCAAAGACGGCATCCAACCTGCCACTCAGACATCACACTTAGCCCGATTTTGTTGGGAGGGCCCATCGAAAGCCCCGCTTCTATTTCCACATAGGAATGCTGTGCTTCCATGGAAATGAGTCTCCTTCCACATACTTTCTTTAACATACAGGCATTCTTTCAATAATGTGATCATATAGAATAGGGAAGGAGCAGTCATAATGTGTCCATTCCAACCAATGAATTCTAAGAACAGGAAAATTAAATTCCTTTCACAGTTTAGTGGTGGCTATTGTAATGCTCACATGGTAAAGGTACCTGCTGTCATTAATTGGCATGAATTGTACATAACAAGACTATTACCCACTTCACACTGTCAGCAGGGTTAAAGTTTCAAGAACGTATTTCTACAACCATCCCCAAAGTCCTAGATTCCAGATAACCCCATACCTTCAGTCCTCACCTGTCTAGTTGGAAGTCACTGATACATGTCAAGAAAGTTGAAACTCCAAGGTCTCATCCATGATGGCTGGAATCATCCCAAAACACGTTTTCCCCATTGCTTCTGGCATATTATTCTTTGAAACAGTGAGTGTCTAGCTACTCTGTGACAGGCTTACTTCCCTTAACAGAAGTATCCTGAGTTCCTTCAATTTTTTCTGCAAATGACATAGCTTTATTCTTCTTACTGGCTGCATAATTCTCCACTGAAGTTCTTAACTTGCTATTAAGCAGTAAAGAGTTGAAGGACTTACAGTATTTATATTGGATCTACTCATGACAAGTGAGATAAAATGGAGCAGACAGTATTCAATATTCTCTGGCCTGCTTGTTGTGATAGAATGCATGAGCATTAAAGAATACTTCATCCCTGAATATAGGGAATTAATTAACCTCACGTTTTTGACCCCTGTATTCAATTCAAACGGTGATCATGATAAGTAGAGATGTATTTAAGTACAGATGAGCAACCAACATATATTTTTTTTGAAAAAACCTCCCAGTAAAGAGAGGGAAATAATATCACAGACATACCCAACAGAGAAATCCTACTGAAGTGGGTAGGGAATTTGCTTCTACTGGAATGTAACTAGAGTGATGAGGCTGTCACAGCCAACTCTCTTGCAGCACTTAGTTTCATGCTGAGCCTCATCACACACAGACAGGGATACCATGTTTAGGGAAATGCCTGAGACACAAAGAGCCACGTACAGAGGCTCATAGCATGTTACCCTTCTCATTTACCCTCAGTGATTTATGAAATAGACCCCAAAAGTGACCAAACTCACCCCATAACAATGTGCATATAATGCAGAGCCTATCTATAAAAACAACTTAACATGGCAAAGTGTTCACCAAGCAAAATATTTATGCACTGGCATATAATAATCTTCCTAATCCTATGGGAGCTCAGAAATGTCATCAACATGGGACTTGAGATTGAGAATAGCACATCTGGCTCCCAACAGGGACAGAGTGCCTGCTAGAGTGCATAGGAGGGGCTTGGGGGAATTCAGCTACCCAAGTGCATACATCAGTAGAGGCAGCAAGCTGGGAAAGCCCACAATCCCTATGCCATCACCCAAAGTAGTCCTCATGAAGCTCAGGCCCACACAAGAGTGCAGAAGGAAAGAACATGGACCCAGATTTTGAGAAGAAATAAAGGCTTCCAGCTGATACAATCTCATAAGCTATAGCTCATATGCAAGCATTGATCCTCAGAACACATGCAAAAGAGCAAGAATCAAATGCAGCAGTAAACAAAGCCTTTCTATTTCCCTAGGCCCTTCTGTTAACTCCAACTTGTCACTGATGCATAGCCCATTACACCCAAGAAGAGAAAAAACACAGGTAGCTTCAATTCTCCCCTGCCCACTCTCTAAAACACTGCTGTGAAAAGTATTGGACTTTTTGTTGTTCCTATTCACTGAGTCTCCACACTGGAGTGTCTACTCCTACTTCTCTCTAGATCCTCTGGCTCAAGCCAGCCCTTCTCATGTATCTGAGGGATACTGACTCACAAGTCTGCACACATGACCTACCAAACATATTACACGTAATCATTTCATAGGATGGGAGGAAGAAAAAAGCCTAAGTCTGAAACTTCAGGTACAGGAAGAATTCCAGTCTAGTTCAAAACAGCCTCCAAACCATTCCCGCCAAATGAATACAAATGCTGACCTTCTGTGAAGAATTCATTTCATCCCTTGCTGTTTTTCCTGCTTTGTGGAGATGATGCTCATAAATCTCTTGACCTTCTTGCAATAGATATCAATGCTATATACATACTCAGCCAATAGTGCATACAATGCCTGTGTGGTCAGATTCTTTATGTAGAATCAACTACCACAGGTACTAGCAGTAGAAAGAGATGAGTGAGAAGGAGTAAACTCATGCAGAACATACCTCCATCACTGGATGGTCATTTTCAAAGTCCAAGGTCTAAGAAGCACCTGAAAATGTTACATTGACCCAGCAGATGGTGCTGACAGAAGCTGTACCATTTTAGATGCTGTCATTGTAACTCTCAATGAGGACTGGTGGCAGAACTGTCTAGAAAAATTAAGAGAAACAGTGGGCCCATTAGTGTTTTGGAACATATCTATATAGATCTAATAATGTGAACTCTCACATGGAAACTTTCCAGGCTGAAAGGACCCCACTGCTTTTCTAGACACAGCACTCTGTTTTACCCCTCAGGATGAGGTTCAACCCCTGTAATGGCTACTAAGCTAAGAACCTAAGAAGTAGTTGAAGGCCATTTGTTCAGAACTGGCCAAAATCTCTCTGCATCATGGAAGATTAAAGAGAACCTCCCCAAACCCACAGAATATATGTTTATCAATACATAGCCTGAACAGTTTATCTCCTGTGGCTTTGTTCATTTTAAACATGAAAAATATTCTTCAACAACTAGTCCATGTAAAGAAGACTTGAATGCTACAAAAATCAGCTTTCTGACCCCAAGAATAACACTGTTCCCAACCTTCTCACATCAAGCAATTGAGCCAACCAGGTGACCTTTGCCAATGGAGCACTCAAATTTCTCCACAAGTCTCCAGAGCCAACATCATTCCTGACCATAATGAGTCCTGAGATGTCAGCCTGGGTTAATCCTCTCTCTGGGGTACCAAGGCATCTGAACTGGAAATTTCAAGGCAACCTACCTGCATTCAGTCTGAAATGCCTACTTGAGGGACTCAGAACCACATGTTCTGAGTGCCAGGAAGGCTCAAACAACTGTCTATATAACAACGATACCAAGGTGCCATGGCAGACACTCCTTCATCCAAGACAATGTTCAAATATCTCTGGGTGAAACATCCCTTGTTCTCCCTTAACACAGTTTGTACAAAATTACATGAGACAGACAGCTCTTGATCCCCTGGGGGAAGGCTAATGGACAACACTGAGTACTGAGCTGTCCTCTGCTCAGAAGGACCCAGTATCTAGGATAGCTCCTACTGCCTATGACTTGCAGGTTCTCAGAGATCTCTGTGGAGAATATCAATCACTCCTATGCCAGGAAGTACTAGATGCCCAGTCCTCTTGTGCCTCTAAGAACAAAAGAATTCATCAGTGAACTTTTCAAGACCTATCTGATCTTCACCTAGGAGGAGAGGCTGGTTCTGGAAGTTTCTCAGAGAAACTTGTAGGGATAAGGATTGCTAGAGACCTACATCTGCCGGTTGTTCTTGAGTTGCAACATGGAGAAGTGTCCTTCTGCCACTCTGTGGCCTCCACTTTTCTCACCAGCAAAGTAGAGGCTGTGTTCTGAAGAGAGGAACTCTTCAAACAGTGATAGAAGTAGGTGAAAGAAGTTAATAAAAAGCAACTTAGAAAGTGGCTGTTCAGAAACATCCCACAGTATTTCAAGAAGAAATTTTGTGATATGCTCCATCAATTGTCTAGCCTCCTGTTCAGTAGAGGTGCACCTATGGTTTCATTACATTGAGGGATGCAGTATTCTGCATGACAAACTGATAGCTTATTTAAAATCATTACAAAGAATATCTCCCAACTCCAATAGAATATGAACCCATCAACAGGATTAAAAATAGAAGCACACCAAATCAGCAATTCAGAAAATGCCAAAGTCAGTGTGGGAAAAAGTCAGCTCAGACTTGCAGCAGTGCCCTTTGGCTTAGTGGGGTCCCTCAATCTATGCAAGGGACACCCTAGTTCTGAGATGACAGAGTAGGTCACCGTCTTCTCTAGTGTCTCTGGGCATAAAAGGAAGCCACGTTTCTTAGAGGCTCTTCTGTCTCCTGTACCACTCTAAGCAGATCTTCCAAATTGGGTCACAGCTGCAAACACCAATGAGGCAGACATTCCTTCTCACATGTAAAAGCAAGGACTTGGTTTCCTGCTCTATCCATACACAGAGGCCTTCAATTCCATGAGGACTTGGTTGTCAGTGCTGATATTCACATCATAGTGCAGAAGCATGCTGCAGGTGTTGATCTATAGTACATGCAGTCTACTGGAATTGAGATAGCCAAGAAGTTTGTGGGATCATAGGTACCTGTATCTCATTCCTAAAAGTTGCTGAATAAAGACACAGACAGGTAAGGCCTGATGAAGCGCCTCTCAATGGAGGGCTACTCACTAGACATGCTCTCAGCCAGGGTCATTCACAGATGCCAAGTCTAGTTGTACAGTCATTCATCTGGCCACTATACAAGTCCACCTCAGGTCACTAATGATTAATCCCAGAGGACATAGCTTAAGAGCTAGAGGTCATACCACAAAGTCAGAGTATGGATGTCTGAACATTTATGTTTTAACCCTGCTGAAGGAGGCTATTCTTGCTCATAATACCAGACTCCACTGTCTCCTCAAAAGTCTCACCCCATTTTCTTCAGAAGTGTGAAAACAATCTGGAAATTACTCACAAGGACACATCTACCACCAGTCTCAGGAAAGACCTTTCTTAAGTGCTATGGAGAGACTTGGGAGGGGCAGCCTGTATGTAGCTTTGCCAGATAAGCGGACTCAAGAAGACCCTGCCACAGCATCTGGTCTCTGTGCCACCTCAAGCGTTAGAGGAAGACCGTATTTTGGAAGTGACTGGGCAATTCCTGCAGAGTTGGGGAGCTCCTGATGGGCACACAGGCTTGTCACAGCTTATTACATCTTTCCCTCCCCCAGAGCCTATGCTAGAGGACCCCCTTTTCGTAGCACACAGACTCAATTCAGCACGGAACAGGGAGTAAGAACACCTCAACATATTAGAACCAGGAAATTGGAAGGGAATACCAAAATCGAGAGACACAGGGTAAAAAAGGACAAACAACCACAAAAGCAATACTTACAAACTGTTTGATGAAAATGAACTGAACAACTGAACAACTCGTGGGGGAGAGGGGGAAGTGAAAGAGGGAGGGGGAGGGGGGAATTAAGGATGAGGTAACAGTACAAGAAATGTATCCAATGCCTAATGTATGAAACTGTAACCTCTCTGTAATTCAGATTGATAATAAAAATATATTTTAAAAAAAGAACACCTCAACATTCTGCAGTGTGGAGTCAGCACATCCAATCCTCTGTTTCTGAGAACAGGATACACTATTGGGTAGCTCCCGAAGCCCCATTGTGCTTTATATATTCAAAGTACACATCTATAATTTTAACCCATCCTTAACTGATTTCCAGGTATTTGGAAGTTATTTTAGACCAAGTGTCACTATATTATGCAATCTAACCTGGAGCTGTGGGCTGAAAGCAATCCTCTTCCCTCAGGCTCCTGAGTGCCTGTATGTACCCATTCACAGTGTCATACCTGGCAACCTGGCAGCTCATTTAAATTCCACTGCACAATCACAGAAGCTTCACCCTCCGTCTAGGACTTAAAATCTACTTTAAAGCCATCAGGATTACCAGGAATAAATTTTTAAGAGAAAGAACCAGTGTATTCGTGTACTATTCCCTATGAGGGACACCATAGGCTAGTCATGGTAGAAGACCAAAATACCCCAATAGCTACACCCATATGACCACATAAGAAGATGCCAAGTGAAATGTACTCCACGTTACGGAAACAAGAGTTATACCACTGTTGTAATTATTCTCAACATGCCATGTGATCTCGTACTACTTTTTTTTTCTGTTTTTCCTTGTATGTTTGACTGATTGGTTTGTTTAGTTTTGTTTCTCTTGTACTCCCGTCCTGTGGCTGTACCCTCACTACCACTGTATCACATCAGAGTACCCTGGATATTGTTTATATGGGTATTAGAAATGGGGAAGGGAGAGGAAATACCAAAATTGAGAGACAAAGAACAAAAAGATAAACCATTCAAAAAGCATCACTTACAAAACCACTTGGTGTAAACCAACTGCCCAACTCTCGGGGGAAAGGGGGGCGGAAATAAGGGAGGAGGTAACAAGTAAAAAAGAAATGTACTCACTGCCTTTCATATGAATCTGTAACCCCTCTGTATCACACTTTGACAATAAAGAAAAAAATGTCTGAAAAAAGACCCACACAGTGGTTAGGAATGCTTTAGAAGTGACTAACGGCTAAGGGGATTTTAATAATTTTTTAAAAACCTGGTTGCTGAAATGATGTTATCTCTCACTATACATACAGTAGGCAACACTACACTTGCACATGGAGCAACATATGCAGAGAAGCACAAAGAGAAACTGCAGAGCCTGAGAAGCTGCTCTTGGTCACTTCCACTGTCACATGCTTTATGCCGAGTGACAGTTTTGTTGCAACCAGTACATTTAAACTGAGACTGAGTATTGGGCTGTAGAACTAAGTTCTTCACTGCACCAAAGGGAAGAAAACCTAGCATGCAAAGATCATGGAAACTCCAGGTACAGGAATCCTTGGGCAAGATTCTAGTTCCTGGCCATGGTAAGTACTGCAAGTACAGTCACCACCCAAAGGTTTTGTCCAGAAGAAATAGGGTTAAAATGTGGAGAGCTTCCCCTGCGCAACACAAGTGCCCTGGGATGCAGCAGGAACGTAGTTTGAGACAAATTTAGCATATTGTAATGAAGCAAATGTGAGACCATCTAAAATCATCCGAGAAGAAAAAGGAGGACATTGGTGATGAGTATTCTCTACAAATCCATACCTCTTTGGACTAGAGTTCTACCAAAGTAGCTTGGAAGCATCTTCCTTATGAAATCAAAACAGGGTGTAATCCAAACACATAGCAGGGTGAGACTTGGCCTAATGTTACAGGCGAAGAATGTGGTCCTAGAATGCATTTTCTGTCCTTCAACTACAGCTGTCAATGGGACTGCAGCATATGTCTGACCCAGTCTCACAACAAGATACTGAATCTCCTCGAACTGTGGACTCAAAGCAAACCTCCTGAAGAAGAAGTTCTTCCTACAAAACTGGGGGACTCAGCGAGATCCATGTCATTCATAACATAATACATTAAAATCATGCTGGAAAAGAAACAGTAAAACTTTACCAGCCATTTTGCCTTGGGACCCACTTTCATACAAAGACATAAGAAAAAAGAGCACCAGGCATACAAGGATAAAAGCAGAAGATAGTGTCCAACAGCTCAATATGGCTGTGGATTTATGAAGCCAAAGACATGAAGCAGCTCCTTCCACTTCAGGGTGGCATAGAATTGGATGGAGGTGACTTCTAGATAATTTTATTATCAGAGGCTATTCACAGAGGAGGGGCAAAGGCTCCATTTCTATTCCATCCTGGGAAGTTTGGAAGTGAGTAGGTACTTAGAAAGTCAAGCAGGTTCTCTAGCATTCATGGTGCCTATAGTACGAGGTCCAAAAATGGCATCGGTTATTCAAATGGGACATAGGTCAAAGATAGGAAGAACATCACATCACAGCAGTAATGAATTCTACTCTGCTGAGGGGGACAGGTGTGTCTACAGAGTCATTTGCTACATCATCTGTTACCTGATGGTACTAGGAGATCGTCTCGGTTACCTGGGAGTTAAGAAATGATGCGATCCACAGTCATCTATGTATCACCAAAAGCAAAGACTTTTGGGTCTACTGGTGAGGTTGTCATTTGAGGTCATTATCCATGACCTTCACTGGAGAGATAGAACAGCTTCTGAAATGCCTGAGAAACTTCTCCAGGAACATGTTGGAGAGCTAAGGCAACCTAGAATCCTTTAACTGTAACAGCTCTATTCACACAACCACAAACAATTGGGGCAACAAGGAGGACAGAATTTTCTGAGTTGAGGACAAGAAGAGCTCCAAAAGCATGGAAGCTAATGAGCACCAATAGAGCGAAATAAGCAAGTCAGAAAAGCAACTCATGGAGGTCTGTGGCTGGATTCTCAGCAGGCTTATCATCATCCTAACTACAAGGATTCATTCCTCAAGCATCAGAGAGGGATGGTGAGGCACTTGTTTCACACATCGTTGTTGGCCACAAGAACTGCTAGGAGAGGGAAAATCCATCTTATTGCACATGGACAAGCAATATTTTATAAGTCTTATATAATGCTAGTTACAAAAGAACAAGGGTTGGGCTCT
Source organism: Perognathus longimembris pacificus (assembly GCF_023159225.1). Classification (NCBI taxonomy): domain Eukaryota; kingdom Metazoa; phylum Chordata; class Mammalia; order Rodentia; family Heteromyidae; genus Perognathus; species Perognathus longimembris. The sequence continues at coordinate 68,212,039 of NC_063188.1, read as the reverse complement.
TCTACCGCCATTTTAAATCTAGCTCCATACAATGCTCCACCGCCGCCACCCGGACTACGCGCCAGCACCCTTCCCGACCATCCCGCCACCATGGAGGACATGAACGAGCATAGCAACATAGAGGAATTCACAGAAGGATCCAAAATCAACACGAGCAAGAATCAGCAGGATGACGGTAAAATGTTTATTGGAGGCTTGAGCTGGGATACGAGCAAGAAAGATCTGACAGAGTATTTGTCTCGATTTGGGGAAGTTTTAGACTGCACAATTAAAACAGATCCAGTCACTGGAAGATCAAGAGGATTTGGATTTGTACTTTTCAAAGATGCTGCTAGTGTTGATAAGGTTTTGGAACTGAAAGAACACAAACTGGGTGGCAAATTGATAGATCCTAAAAGGGCCAAACCTTTAAAAGGCAAAGAACCCCCTAAAAAGGTTTTTGTAGGTGGACTGAGCCCAGATACTTCTGAAGAACAAATTAAAGAATATTTTCGAGCTTTTGGAGAGATCGAAAATATTGAACTTCCCATGGATACAAAAACAAATGAGAGAAGAGGGTTTTGTTTTTATCACATATACAGATGAGGAGCCTGTAAAGAAGTTGTTAGAAAGCAGATACCATCAAATTGGTTCTGGGAAGTGTGAGATCAAAGTTGCACAACCCAAAGAGGTGTATAGGCAGCAACAGCAACAACAGAAAGGAGGAAGAGGTGCCGCAGCTGGAGGAAGAGGTGGTACTAGGGGTTGTGGCCGAGGTCAGGGCCAAAACTGGAACCAAGGATTTAATAACTATTATGATCAAAGATATGGAAATTACAATAGTGCCTATGGTGGTGATCAAAACTGTAGTGGCTATGGCGGATATGATTATACTGAGTATAACTATGGGAACTATGGATATGGACAGGGATATGCAGACTACAGTGGTCAACAGAGCACTTACGGCAAGGCATCCCGAGGAGGTGCCAATCACCAAAATAATTACCAGCCATACTAAAGGAGAACATTAGAGAAAGCAGTAGATGCTAAAGAAACCCATCTTACAGGACTACATTGAAGATTTGGTCTTCTGTTGATCTGATTATTTTGTAAAGACTTTCTAGTGTATAAGACACAATTGTGTCCAACTGTATATAGCTGCCAGTTAGTTTTCTTTGTTTTTACTTTGTCCTTTGTTATGTGTTACGACTCAATGTGGATGTGTCTATACAAACTTTTATTTGTACAATTTCATGTTAAACCTCAAATAAATGCTTCCTTATGTGATTGTTTCTGAAAAAAAAAAAGAACAAGGGTTGGAAGATTGAAGATTTTGACTAGGATTGGCTTTAATTAGCAGACACTATCTGCAAGAAAAAAGAGCCATATGCCAGAACCTTTGTACCTACAGGGTAGTAAATTGATTCCATCACAAGCAAAGGCCCCGAGCTGCCATAAACTGACAGAGGGACCTGAACTATGACCATTATTGGCACACTACATGGTTCCCCATATTCTACATCACTGCACTATGAAGCAAAGATTTCCTAGTTGGACAAAACCTTCCATTTACCTTCAACCATCTTTACTCACAGAAGAAACCCTTGCTGTGGCCACAAGGTAAACATATCTTGGTCGTCATCTCAGGGTAAATATTTGGAGATCACCTGAGATCAACAGCAAGGGGTAAAATTTCTTTGTGAGAGAGGAATTTCTGGAATGTCCATTCAGCTATTCATCATAACAAAATGATTTCAGGGTGGAGAAAGTGGGTCACCTGAGATCACAGAATCATGGATGTGGGAACCAGGTGAGGACCTCAGTGATGCAGGTCCCCCAGTGAACACTGCACCTGTCTCAAGTGTCTTGAGGAACTACACTTGAGCTTTAGATTATCTAGATTTAGCAACTTGAAAGAATAGGATAAAGAAGGATGAAGCCAATTACAACGATGCTCACTGGATACTGGGCAGCATTTCGACATAGAACATCTATCTGTAGATGGGTGACTAGAGCCAGGGTTCACCTGACAAGTCCAGGGAGGTCACATCAGGGCAGCTGAGTGATTGAGCCCAGAGGATGTATTTTACACACAACCGAAGGCAAAATGTGTAGATAAAGGAGGGAACACACATCTCCTTATGTCTGCTAAAAGAACTCTGTACTATATTGGTACTCTTCACTGATAAAATCTTCCAATTCTACCCTTTCCATATTATCTTGAAGAGGTTCGAGAAGGCAAGAGATGACTCACAAGAAATAGTAGGCCAAGTCTCAGGAAAGTTCTTTCTTACAGGATGTGGCTACAGGCTCTTCAGGGACAGCCAGCTTCTTTGCCACAGGAACCGAGCTACTTCCTGGAGCTTCTTCCATAGCAAAAGTATAATTCCCTGGGAGAGTGGCTTGTGCTCTGGATCTGGATGGGGCCATTCCTGAGGTAGCTGCACCCACTACCTCTGCTTACCCAACAATTACTCCTAAGGAGACCACATTGCCTGATATACTTCAAGTACCATTCAGAAGATTGAACTGGGAACAGACAATGTGTTAGGAATAACTGTACAGAGGCAGCTCAGAAGACTCTGGATTACAGAGACTTTCACAGGACAGCAGTAATTTGGATCTGAACAATCCCTGATTTGAATATTCAGAAATTATACTCATGAGTGTTTTATTAATGAATTTCCACGTATTTTTCTTGGAAATAGACTCACTGTGCAAATGTAGCCTAAATCTCTGGGCTCAAAGAAATGCCCCTGCTGCCTCAGACTCCCGAGTATGTGGGAATGCTTGTCCACAGCATCACACATGGAAACTGGAAGATCTTCCTCTAAATTCCACTGAACAAACAGACAAGCTCCACCCACTGTCCAGAACCAAGTCTACTTCAAAGCCATCAGGATTATAAGGAAAAAAATTGTTTCAAAATATAGAATACACTCTAGCAGGCCTTTGATGTAGTCACTGATGAAGCCTTCCTGACTACTAAGGGGATTAAAACAACCCTGGTTCCTGAAATACTGCAACTGTAAGACCACAAGTTAGGCAGAGCATCATCACACTCACACATGGAGCAACACACACAGAAGCACAAGTGGGAAATGCAGAGGCTGAGAAGCTGCCTGCAGCTTCTTCCACTACTATCAAATGGCTTGTAACTCTTCTGTTGCAAGAAGGCCAATAGGCCTCTTTCCACATAGGAAATCAAGCAACATGTGCAAAAGAGTCCTTGTTCTAAGTTCACATGGGCTTCTGTCACCCCACTCACCACACCTAAGGGATATCACATGGACTGGGCAGACATCCCTATGTCAAGTCCTCCAGAAAACCACAGAGCAGCTCCACTGATCACCAGCAGTACAGAGGGAAAACTCTTGCTTTGAGTTGAATGCCAGGTGAGGCCACTGGTAAATGCAATCAGACTCGAGCCACTTGGTTCTGAATCTCAAGCCCTTCACTGGCAGCCCAGGCATAGAAATCGTAGGCAAGATGCCAGTTGCCTGGCTCATGATGGGAAGGATAAATACCTATGCAGTCACCATCCAGAGAGCATGTGTAGAGGAAATTGTATGAACCCTCGCCCTGAAGAGCACAAGCATTCTGGGATGAGCAGGAATCCTTTTGTGCAGAAGAAAGAGGTTCTCTCTCCAGGAATGGTAGCAAGATCACACTTAATTCTGCAAATTTTATGTAGATAGGCAACAGGAAGGAAAAGCAGCTGCCCCACAGTTCATGGGTATGGACATAGATGTCAGAGAACATATTGCCACAAAAAAATGATATACTGTCCAGATTTGAGTACAACACATATTTTAAGGTCAAAGACTAGAGGAACGCTATGTTTCCACAGTCCATATTGAACCCTCATCTGTTGTCTTCTTATCAGTACTCATCTCTGTCGCCCGGGAACCTGCAGCCATATGATGGAACCTAATCACCTTTGAGCCAGAAACTGCTCTGACTGCACTGAGAACAGAGGATGGGTTTACTGGCACACTTTAAAAAAACTAACAGGGCTTTACCCAGGAGAGGAAAACCTTTTGGAACTTTCTCAGAGAAACTTCTAAAAAAGTATTCCTAGAGATCTACAGCAACCTAGTAGCACTGGATGTAAAGATGACAAAACACAAATATTCATCCGCAACTCTGTTGCTTTGATTCCTCTCACAAAGTAGAGAAAATTGTGTGAGGAAAGGGAAGAGGCAGACATGCTCTGGAAATCAAGAAGTGCTAGCAACAGTGGTACCAAGTACAGACTCCCTGTGTGTGTGGAGATCTCACTTATGGCATGGCTGCAGGACTAAGCCTTTCATGTCTGCCCAGGAAATCCTAGCCTTATTGGAGGAAATTGATTGCCAAAAGTCACCCACATGGTACATTATCCAGGGCATCAAAAAGGGGATTTGGTAGTAGTAACAGGACATGCAAGCATGGTCACTGTGAAAGAAGCCACCTCAAAAAGAAGGGGGGACCCTAAATATTTTATTGAGTGTTCTCTACCCCAGACTGCAATCCAAGCCAGTATACCCAGGAAAATAACTTTAGTCAAGTAGTTTGATGAAAAACAAATCTCTGTAGAGTGGTGGATCTTACCACCGCATAGCATATTCTTACCAAAACTATGGGGAAAACCTTGACTTACTATGTTCATAAAGCAACTCACCAGGAAACAACTATGACCAAGCCTTCTAAGGGAACATTTACTTTGTTCCTAATCTAGAACAACTGAAGTAATAACCACCAGGTGCACTGCCTGTGCTCAGGTTCATGAACCCCAGGGTAAAAAGCCACCCCCAGGTATATGGTCCCCAGGAAGCACTCCAGGAGAGCACTAGAGACAGATTCCACTTAAGACAACCTCTCCCTATACCTTAGCTTATAAGTACCTGCTATCATTGATGCCTTTTCAGAGGGATTAGAGGCATGTCCCACAATACAGGGAACAGCTATGTTTTTTATTACAAACGTGGTATTTTCCCCATTCAGTGGGGTTTACCCTGTTCCAAATAGTGTTTGGACAACTCCCTCCTCCATGACTCCCCAGGGTCCACTCTGAAATGTTGGCTAAACTTAATAGTGTTCTTTATGTTTCTGCAGAACTTACAGGCAACTCAGTGAGTGGCACATAAACAGGACTGGAAGAAACTGTCACAGCCCAGCTTGGATCCAGTCCATCCCTTCCAACCCGGGGATTCCATTTGGGCTAACAAGTTCCAAGATGGCCTCACTCCGACCTGGAAGGGAATCTACACCATATCCTGATTTTTTCCACCACTGTAAAGTATATGGGATTCCTGCCTGGATCCACCATGTAAAGCTAAAACCTGCTGAGTCAGGATGGAGGGCACAAGCACTTTGCATTTAATGAAGGTCAGGCTTTTATGTTGTTGCACTGGACCTTCACCCTTCCTCTCAAATCCTTCCCCGGAGCCTTGGGTGACACTCATTGTAAACCTTATCCCACCTGATCTGGGAATGGATTGCTAGTTATCGTGAAATTCAAAGCCTCCTTACTGTGTGGGTATCAGTCACACCGAGCCAACTTTAATTGCTGGAGAGACCTCAGATTGCAGTTGGGATCATCCCAGGCAAAACCAAAGGGGAGAACTCTGAATAGCTTTAGTAGAATGCTAACAAAACACATCTAATATGGGAGAGCCTCTCTATGATGAGACAGAACATAGAAACAAGAAAGCAAATGTTGGCAAATTTCCAGAACTGGTTCCAAAAATTGTTTAATTGGTCCCTGAGACTAACAACTCTGGCACCTACAGTCATGGGGCCCTTAATTCTATTTCTCTTGGGTATGACAATAGGTCCATGTGACTTTGTTCAAAGTCAGGTTCCCTGAGTTAAGTTCATGGTCCTATGGGATACAGCCATCTCACTGAAGAATCAATGATTTGATTTTATGTACAAAAACCTGTGGTGAATTAAATATGGAGAATGCATCTATGTAACATCACCTTTGAGACCTGTACCATCCACTGGCAAGCTCCCCAACCTTACCACCATTGTGCCACGCCTATTGTCCCTGATTTTCCTCTGGTCACTGTGATGTCCATCTTCACCTCTCCATTACAGTGGATCTGCTTGATTGAGATTGAGCCACCAGGGTATTAAGAGCAGATGGCAGTTTACGAAAAGATTTAACATTTGAGGATGCAAGTTTTGGGGATATGAATTCACTTGAAGTCAGCAGCTTTGTACTAACGACTTGTAGTGCAACATCTCAAAATGTGGTTTCTATCTCATGATCAATTTCCCATGCAACACACAGTAATATCATAGCTCTGCTTAAGGTGGTCTTGTTCCTATTTAAATTGCCACCAAATTCCTCTTTTTTTTTGCCAGTCCTGGGCCTTGGACTCAAGGCCTGGGCACTGTCCCTAGCTTCTTTTTGCTCAAGGCTAGCACTCTACCACTTGAGCCACAGTGCCACTTCTGGCCGTTTTCTATATATGTTGTGCTTAGGAATCGAACCAAGGGCTTCATGTATTCAAGGCAAGCACTCTTGCCACTAGGCCATATTCCCAGCCCCGCCACCAAATTCTTATCCTTTACCAGTTTTTCAGTTTCTTGGCAAGGATCATTCTCAAACGATCTATATGACCTTTTAGGAGACCTTTCTTAAACATTAGGACTTAAGAGGGCTGCCTGCTTTGACAAAGTGAACTTTCAATGCCATATACATATTCATGGCTGTGCACATGTCCAGCAAGAACATATGAAACCCATTATAGCTCACTTCTAGTTCACTGTCAGACTCACAGAAGGAGGGAAAGGAAGGACCAAAATAGTCGCTATGTAATTGTCAAGGTTTGACATTCAGGACTATGAATGACTGGGGAAAAAATAAATCTCTGTACAGACCTATTCAAAACAGTGGCTATTGGTCAAATCTCCAGCATTATGAGTGAGGTCAAACATTCAACTTTAAATTTGTTAGGTCTGTAAAGAAATAGGAACTAGTGGCTCACAAAACAGGAAGTCCACAACTTCACTATTCAGGATTACTGAGGAAGCCTGCATGTTGTATTTACTAGTAAGAACTTCAGCCATTTTACAGGCCACTGAAGTAAAATGTAATTGAGAGCCAGTATCTCAGTAGCAATAAGGGAATTGAAAACATGTGCGTAATGGTAATCTCAGAAAGATAGAATGAGGTAGAATGAATATTTGAAGTAGCAATGGCAGAAACCTTTCTGCATTTTATAACAAACATTCCCTACATGTGCGCCTCAGTGAGTGAAGACCACATGGGATAAATTCAGATCCAGGACACCACACAACTAATATGAGGAGCAACTCATCATACAGAATGGACACTCCACACAACTGATGGCATCTCGTCAGAACACAAAGGATTGAGAGGAACATGAGAATTATACTGGAGGTGGATGAAGGGAAAAAACTTCTATGAATTCTATAGTCACCAATCCATCCTTAAGAAATTAGCTGACATTTTGTTTACCTGGGCTAACACATGTTCCACGCTCTTATCCTGGAGGAACCCAGGCTATTCAAGGTTGTAATGGTTTCTTGGTCAGACACAAAGCAGGTGGAAAGGTGTTCTCTAAACATAGGGTCCCCTAATTCATCTCTTCCTTCAGAGAAAAGCATGTGGGAGGGGGGCTTAATAAAATGAAATGAGGGTTCCAAACCCACAAGCTTCACCTTCTTTGGGATAGCCATCCTCCTGTCAGGGGAAGAGCAACCCATCAGAGATAATTTGTTTCAAACATCACTGTGCTCCTTCCTGTGACAGCCGAGACTTATGCAGGATTCCTTTACAGAACGTCAACCACTACTTAAAATGAGATCCAAGAGCCTTGGCTTCAATGATGCCTCTTTTTCCTTGGGCATAGGTGAACTTGACAATGAGCTCTGCAGTTTGGAATCCATAAGAAGTGAATGGACCTGGTTAGCAAGACTTCAGTCCTCAGTGACACATGGCAAGTTGTAAAGAGCTGCAAAACTGCACCACAGATCATAAATTTTAAGGTGCTCAGTGCAATGTTAGGATTTGAATTCATTCATTGCTCTAAAACAATTCTTTTATGTCAGTGAAGAAACTTACACTTATTGACTTCATGTTGAAGTCAACATAGACCTTCATAAAACTGACCCACTACACCCATGCCTAAGTGTAATTATAGTTGCCCTGGTTCGTGTATGTGGTAACACTTATTAAAGATGCTTTCAAGTGGCCACTTTAGGAAATAAGACTAGACAAGAAACTTCAAAGTAAGAGACTACAATATAGTCTTCGCCAGATGCCAATGGTTCACACCTACTCACGGGACTGAGACCTGAGAACCACAGTTGAAATTCAGCCTAGGCAAGAAAGACCCGGAGACTCTGATATCCATCAACCAACGAGAAGGCCAGAGGGAGGGTGTGACTCAAGTGGCAGAGCACTATTCTTAACAAAACTCTCAAAGAGTGCCTGGGCCCTGAGTTAAGCCCCAGGAGTGGCACAAAAGCTTAATCCTTTGAAACTAGGCATTTCCATGTCTTTTTTTTTTTTTTTTTTTTTTGCCAGTCCTGGGCCTTGGACTCAGGGCCTGAGCACTGTCCCTGGCTTCTTCCCGCTCAAGGCTAGCACTCTGCCACTTGAGCCACAGCGCCGCTTCTGGCCGTTTTCTGTATATGTGGTGCTGGGGAATCGAACCTAGGGCCTCGTGTATCCGAGGCAGGCACTCTTGCCACTAGGCTATATCCCCAGCCCAGTCCATGTCTTATTTTTATTTTTCTATTATGACCTTGATGAAATGATATTAAGATATACAAAGACAGTGGGCTAGTAAGAGCTAACCAATTATTTGCCATGCTCGAAAGTTTGCCTTCACATAAAGTCATGTTGTGGGCATAAACATGCCTTTATAAAGTTCATGATTACATTGTTTCTCATTCTCTACTCCTTTGGGTCCACAGCATTTCATAAAGACCTTACATCACTTATCACTGAATACAAGTATTACAAGTTAGAAGACAGGTATTTCCCAAAGGTTTGGGCCTGTTGTACCAGTGGCCTGGGTCTTTGGAAACATCCTCTTAAATCAGTGGTAAGTTGCTCTATCTTGTACCTGGCACCAAGAAGCAGGACAGCCTGAAGTTTTTTCAAGCACTTTTTGGACGTTGGAGGTAACAGAAACCTCTGGATGCCTACATATAACTTGGTACAGCTCAAATCCATTTACCAAGGACTCCATATGCTACCAGGTTGAAGTGTAATCCAGAGCAAGCGTGTACTCAACAGTAGGTATAAAATGTTTGTTCACTTGAGCCTTGTGAAATGGAAAACTCAACTCCCAGCTCTGTAGATACACTAACAGAAAAACTAGTATCCATTTCCATTTCTGGGACTTTGAGACACTCCAGATGACCCCTTACTACTGAAGAGCATGACCTTTCCTGAGGGGAGCTACTCACTTCTTGTGAGTTGAAATAGAAAATTCTTTTCATGACAAGGGATTCATAAGGTCAAACATGTATGGAAAGTCATGCAATCATCGGTTAAGATGACCATGTCTAGATACTTAACAGTACTAGAATAATTTCCTCTTTTCCTGAATGAGTGTTTCTGGGTTACCATTAGGCTCCACCACATACCAAAGTCAAAGCACACTATGACCAAGAGGGTTTAGGGCTCAGATAAAACCTACTCCGTGAACAGATCAGCTCACAAAGCTAGGCAAGCACCATAATAAAGCATCAAAAAAGAGAAATAATGAATATCAATTCTGAATAACCCCATGAAACAGTCATTGCATGAAGTGAAGGTAGAATCTTAAGATACCCCTTTCTTATTGCTTCAATTTTTGTTGAGCCACAACAACTTTTAAAAGTGTTTACTTGAAGGAACTATGCCAACATGGGTAGGAGGTACAGCTTTCAGAGTATGCCAGTGCCGGAGCCAGCCAGCAACGAAAGGGAATCCTGAATGAGGGGGGCGAGGATTAAAGAAAAAGTAAAATACAAGACAAGAAGAGAAAAAAGACAAGAGACAAAGATGGGGTCCAGGAGGACTGCAGCTCAAGACTGTAACTCAAGACTGCAGCCTTGTTTATTCTTAACTTCCAGCTTATATGCAGTTTGAAAACCAGGAAATAGCATAGAGTTAAAATTCCAGGACACACAAAGGTTTGGAGTTAGCAATATCCAAAGGTAGCTAAGACAGGATGAGGTTGGTTAACAAAAGAATGGACTCTGGCAGACATAGAAAAGCATTTCGATTTTCCATTAAGCCATGTCCTTGCACGTCCTTGAAAACACAGCCAGAGGTCAGGAAGAATTTAACTGCTGCTTGGCTCCCAACATGCCAGCAACAATAGAAAGTTGACAGTCACTGGATCATCTTCCCACTCACTGGACATATTAAAAGAGGATGGATGAGAAAGCACCAACAAGAAGGCTTTCAGATACTACATATTGTGTCTGCTTTGCATGAAGGAGGTTCATTGACACACCTAATCATGTTTTTGGGTAATAATGAAAGAGCTGATAGGCAGAGATGAGAAGGGAGATTAGGAGGTCAACCTGCACGGCTCAGTGCCTGCTCATAGGCTTGATCATGGTGGTAGGCATCAAGGCTATCACAGGTAAGTTTCAGTAAGTAGCCGACTAAAAGTCACTCTATAGCATGAAATCCATTAGGGTGTATTCTTGGGAAGATCCAGAATAGAACAGAGGCAGAAGTTGAGCAGACAATCTCAAGATGATTCTGCTCAGAGAAGGAGCAATCAGATAGATAACTGCTGCCAATAAAAGTCACAGAACAGGTCCTAACCCAATAGTATAGCCACAGGAAGAAAATTAGCATCCCTCTGCTTAGGGGATTTACAGACACTCCTTACCCATAATCACCTCCTGGTGATGGAAAACCAAGATTTTTGCTTAACAGAACTGCTCAATTCTTGTGAACAACAAGAATTGTTAGGAACAAGGATTCCCTAAGGTCAAAACTTCCAGGCAACCTCACGAAGTGTTGGCTCAATATAAGCAAGGCCCGGATAAATACTGCTAGCACAAACATCTATAGCAGAAACAAACTCCAGGAAGCCAGAAATGGAGGCATCTCTGAGGCTGTTGAGATTAAGTTCTTCCTGCTCTGGTATTCTCCTTCTGACTTGTGTTAAGATGATAAGAGCCTTGAGAAAAGAGTACTGGTGCCCAGTGCTTCCATTCACTATGGCTGTGGGACTGACCAGAGATTAACCAGAACTAGAGACAATTCTAGAAAACACAGGATATAAGAGATCCATAAAGTTGTTTGGGGAAAATAAAGGAAGTCTCATGAGCCATATGGAAAAGATAGCTGAGAACATAAGCATCAACTCAACCATCAATGCAAAGTGTTAGTTACCATTTTCCTCCTTTGGGAAACAAATAATTTATGTAACCAGCGGGTAATCAGCTTATAAACTGGGGAGAAAATGGGTTACCAAACCCCCAACAATGATGGATTTCTACCATACAGCAAGAGAGCGCAGTAAGCTCCAGAAAATCAGAAGCTTTTAAACAAAAACAATCTACCACTTAAGCGAAGGAAAATAAATGTGTTTTGAATGCTACTGCTCCTGCAGAGAAAATGGCCAAAGACAGCCTTATTTTAAGTTGATGATTTAAGAAGCCCTTTGACTATAGGTAGTGATGCCTACAGAAAACACATATTCCAATCTTGTGACCTCAGGCAGATAGAAGCAGAGCTGGCTGGAACAAACTAGCAGCATCCTGAAGCATGGAAAGGAGCTTCATTTGAGGATGGAGTAAATCTCCCTGTAAGATGGATCAGAGTTGGCAGAATATTGTCAACATAGCTATGCTACTGAAAGCCTTCTATGGATTCAACACAATCCCCATCAAAATTTCAAGGTCATTCTTCACAAAAATAGAAAAACCAGTATTGACAAAATGCTCACCAAGAGTTAAAGGAAATCTAGCGGATATACACAGTTGAGAAGAAATTAGCCTGGTACCAGTGACTTGCTCATTTTTTTACTCATATGTAGAAGCTAGATCTAAAATGATAACCATGAACTTAAGGAGACTGACCAGGGGAGGGGAAAAGGGTAGTTCTGAGGCATAAACAAGATCAAAGTGTGTTGTATATCAAGATAGCGTAGTGAAACCAGCAAACACTTTCACAAAAGAGGGCAGAAGGGCAGAGGGTTAAGGTTGTTCAGAGTATAGGCTGTGGGCACCTATGGAAATATCACAATAAAACCTCCTTGTACAATTTAAGTATGCTAATAAGATGAATCAGATGGCTTGTTAATTTTCTCTGTTTTCATGCAAGTTATGAAGTAATTCCATTTTAATTTGGTACTACAGGGTTTCTGAATGCAGGGCACTTTACTTGCTAATTAGCCCTCTTCCACTTGAAGCACACCTTCAGGCCCTTGTTTTATTTCTCATAGAAGGTTCCCCTTTGGGGGCAGGGGCTGGGCTTGGATCCCACTACTTACATCTCATATATCAGATTCATGGCAAGGACCACTTAATCTTTTCCATGATATGCAAACTCCCAATTTCCGCCTTCCCCAAGTCTGGTATTACAGTGTTATACATTGCATCCCGCTCAGAAAATTTACCATGTAAAAGGACAACACGGCTAACGCAGCTAACGACAATAGCAAGTATTTCATTCCAAACGAATGGAGAGCAAGAACAAATCCAACTATAGGAAGTCGTGCCCTCTAAATTACTTGAGGACAATGCCCCAAAGTGATGTTACTTTATAAACATCAAATGCCAGAAGCAATCTCATGATCTGGTACAAATGTAAGCCTCTGAACAACTGTAGGCCCAGAGACAAAGAGCAAATGGGAGCTAATAAAAGGTCCAAGATTTATGGATGAATCACCACCAGAAAATTTAAGTCTGATCATGAAATAGTCTAGTTGGTTCAAGTACATCCAAAGCACACATCATTTAAAGGATCTTTACCCTCTCTAAATGGCAAAAGAGAAGGGTAACCATTTGGCTATTTGCTGAGGAAAAAAATAAACATAGTAAAATTTGTATTTTTCTTAGAGCCTCCAAATCTCCTCTAGGTGTGGGTATACATGTCTGTTTGGCTCTATGTTCTGGGCTTTCTATTTTGCTTTGAGGTTAGACCCAATCTTGTCTTGTAAATCTTCCCAAGTTATTTGATTCTATCCCTTGGTGGTCATGTCAGCTATGATCCAAGGATTTATCACATTCTCCATATTTAACCAGAATGTATCTATTTTGTTCAGACCACCAAGATTAGTAATATAGATTTAGAAATGGTAGTCTATTCAATCTGAAGAAAATGTTCTAAAAAGTAGCCTTACCCTAACACTCTAGTAAAAACATCTCCCTATTTAGATTTTCTTCCCTCTAAAAGAAGAGTAGAAGAAAGTCAGCAGATATTCACAACCAGCATTTGTGACGGTTCTGTCACTACTGGTATTGCTTAACACTGGTGGACTCAGTTATAAATGCTAGATGTAGAAAGGGAAGAGAGCAGACATATAGATCAGTGAGCAAGGGAACCACAGAGAGCTAGGATGGGGACAGCAACCAAGCACATCCTGAGACTGGTCTGTAGCACTCCAAGATATCACGCAGATCCCTTCTCAAGAAAGGACATGGTATTCACTCTGCTGCTGCAAGGTCATGTGCAGATAGTCTTAAGTTTTGCTTTGCTTCTAGGTATATCCTCAGACATACTTACCTAAGGTCATTCTAGTAGTAGCATAGATGCAGAAATCTACCAACATGAGCCCAATGCAGAACAATGATTTGAGCTCTAAATATCCTGTGAGATATCAAGCTTGGTCGACCTTTCAGTCTCTAGAGGGGCAAGTATCGTATAGGTCACTATGAAGTGTCCCATTGCAAAAAAGACAAAGACAGAACACAGTTCCTGAGATGTACCACATGACTAACTCTTCTATAATTTTTGTAAAAAAATCACCCTAGCACAGCTGGACCCTAGTAGAGGGGAAGTGCTTTAGCATGAAGCCTCAGCTGACCACACAGCCATAAATTATCATTCCCTGGGTTCTGTCAACCACACCAGTGTATGAGATTGGAAGCTCTCACCAACAATCAATTGTTTGTATGAGGATTTTGCAAGAGCCTGACCAGAGAACACAAGTAAGCTGCATCCTCTTGGCTCTACTGTTTAACCAGAAATCTCTTCCCTAGTTTACCTCTGTCCCCAAACATGAGAGTATAGATAGCAGGAGGGAAAAAAAAGAAGAAGCTAGGTAAAAGAAGGGCTGCTAGTTACAATCAGTGACCTTCAATGACAATACAGAGAAATTATTTCAACAACTGCACTATGCTCTCAATCATCTTTGTGCAGTAGAAACAGAAGAGATCCTGAAGACACCCTATGTAGCCTGAAAATGCCTGCTTCCTTGGCTCCTACCTGGAACAAATTTCAGACTTTTTATATGCACATTGGAGAGGGTTTCTAATATTGTTCCTATTGCTTCTCACCAAACTAAATTGATATTCCTGAGAGATTATCACATGTTAAAAAACGTAGTCCAGGGGCTGGGAATATGGCCTAGTGGCAAGAGTGCTTGCCTCATATACATGAAGCCCTGGGTTCGATTCCCCAGTACCACATATATAAAAAAAATGGCCAGAAGTGGCGCTGTGGATCAAGTGGTAGAGTGCTAGCCTTGAGCAAAAAGAAGCCAGGGACAGTGCTCAGGCCCTGAGTCCAAGGCCCAGGACCGGCAAAAAAAAAAAAAAAGTAGTCCAAAGTTAGACTATGAATTTATATTTTAGGTAAGGACAAGATTACAATATTTGTTCACTAATGAGAACATCTACCTCAGGAAAGAATGCATGACTAATTAAGACAAACCGATTTCACCAGTAGATATTGCCCAATCTATTAACATGTCCTACAAATCTTAGGGTGGCCAAGGGCACAATGGCCAAGGTTTCAGATGAGAGCTGGGCATGGCTCCAGTAGAAAGGACTTCCATTTGCCAACACTGACCTAGCTACTACCAGCTCTGCACCAGTGAGCTCAAATGATCAGTGACAAGCTCCAAGGATTGCTAAACTACTGGCTGCTCAGTAGGTTAGCTACACTGGGATTATGCACTCCTGGAAAAGCGAGTCACTTGGTTACAACAACACAAACAGACACATTCACAGTAGATTAATTCCCTACCCATAAGTACTTAACCAGACTCACTACCTAAGGATCCCATTCAACCCATAAGGTTGATGGCTCACAGATGAGATCACAGCATATACCTTGCTGGAAAAGTTAAGAGATGTAGCCAACAATTGCATGATACATCAATCAACTGAAAACCATAAGAGTTAAAATGGCTTTCAATCATGCCTTTGACAGTTGCACTCCCAAGAACCTCCAGGAAGTAGCACACATTGTGGTACTGTTCAAGTACTGTTAAGTAGCATGGTCAAAACTCAGCAGATTATCTGGCACCAAGGGACAAAGGCAGGAGTAGCTCACATGCCACCACTCCCAATGACCACTCATGGCCAGTGGTCCCCTAGCTCAGGATCAAGCCAGGCACAAGTATTTGAGGAGGCTCCTAAAAAAAATCATACTTGGCCACAGATATCCCATGAATACACAAGAAAATATCGGGGCAATGAGAGAACAGAAGGCATTTAGGAAGCAGCCTCATCTATGGAGAAAATACTATTATGGTCTATGAGGAAGAAATCAAAGACAAAAGGCCACACTAATGACCAATCTGACTGGACTATACAGTCTATCTTTTGGATCTCCCCCGAGGAATTAAACTAAGGGAGCTTTCCCCAGGGGAGATGGATTGAGGCGACTGCCAACCTGAATCTAGAAAACATACTTCTGTGAATGCCAAGGTCACGGACAAGAAGCAAGACGTATCTAGCATGGCATCTCTAAAAGCCCAAGGGAGGATAACTCAAAACCCTTAATTTTCTTGAGTATCATTAAGCCAGGCCCCCAAATTGTGAGGTTAGAGATAAGTTTCTTTGTTCATGCCTAGGAAGTGCAGCTCATGGGTCCTATTCTAGTGGAGTATAGACTACCAGTACATAGGAGTCATCCAGGGATGAGAAGAAACACCATAGAGCGCACAGGACATTCCACCATTGATGATCATATAATCCTGAATGTCAACACTGAAAACATTGGAGTCCTAACCCACTGCTGAAGGCCAAATACTTGGAAATCTTAGAAGGATACATAGGAATAGACAGTCCTTTAAGATTTCTAAAATTCTTCTGGCAGAAGAAACACACTAAAAATTCTCAATCAGTTGTTGAATCTGGTTCCGCAAAAGAGCCATTTTCCCACATTTCCTCAAGGTTTCCTTATAAACACTCTACACCGCCACTTTCAAAGGCACAGCTATTGAAGAAAACTTCTCTGTGGCATATCAAGGTCCATTAGACTACTGAAGCTTAGATTCTGCTTCCACAGTGTTCAGTCTCTGGCTTAAGATGGTCTGCCAATTTCTAGTGAAAGGAATACAGAGAGAACACAAGTCTTTTTGGTTATAAAGGTTCTTAGGATCATAGATCTTACGTTCTGAATTCAAGAAACCCATGAGATTGCACAGATCTTCAATGACAACAAGGAAGTGACATACTTCAATTGAACGGTGCAGAATAAATTCCATGACCTACTTGGTCTTGATACCAACAGTGGCATATCTGTAGTCTGCTCCTAGGAGAGTGTCCTCAGATACTGTGGACCTAGGGTCATTCAAAGGCTTGAGTTGTCCCAAGTGGAACTTCACCAATCAATGGTCTGCAATCACCATCCCTTTAAAGGGCTGATTCTACCTAAGAAGAATCAGGTGAAAATCTCCCCTTCAAAATTAAAGTTCAAGAGATAGTTTCTCCATCAAGCTAAAAGACATGGGCTCAGGCATATCCACTGTCTCACTACAGGGAAAGTAAGTTAAGTACATAAATTCACAAAGGAAACCAGACCCCTGTACACACTTCACCTAAGCGACTTCCATCCATAACCAAGTATTCCAGAGTAAAATGAATGGATCAAGGCATTCAGGAAAGCACATCTAGGGTCCTGTGAGCTTCTCTTTTTTTTCCCTTGTTTAGATACAACGTTAGGACATTTCCCAGTAAAAACCAGATCAAGATGTGATAAGGAGCAAGATATAGAACCACACTTGTGGAAACCCTGGAAGAAATGTGCTCAGACTTCAAAGGAGTTGCATGCCTTCTCACCAAGTAGCAGAAGAGATCCTTCCTGAGATGGTACACTAACTTAAGTTACTTAATATTCATCTTATCTTTATATTGATTTAGGATGTAGTGAATTAGTATGCAGTAATGTGAATTCTTTATAGCTATTGGCATTTTTTTTCAAATTTTTATTATCAAACTGATATACAGAGAGGTTACAGTTTCATACGTTAGGCATTGGATACATTTCCTGTACTGTTTGTTACCTTGTCCCTCATACCCCTCTCGCCCCTCCCCCTTACCCTTTTCCCCCTTGAGGTGTTCAGTTCACTTACACCAAACAGTTTTGCAAGTATTGCTATTATAGTTGATTGTCTTTTTTTACCCCGTGTCTCTCAATTTTGGTATTCTCTTTCAATTTCCTAGTTCCAATACCAGTATACACGGTTTTCAATATACTCAGATAAGATTACAGGGATAGTGTAGGTACAACCACAGGAAGGTGATACAAGAACATCATCAATAGTAGAAGCTACAGATACACATGGGACGTTGAAAGTAGTTACAACTGTGATATAACAAATGTCTCCATAACATGGAGTTCATTTCACTTAGCATCATCTTAGGTGTTCATAAGGGTATAGCTATTGGGCCTTGTGATGCTCTGCTATGACTTGCCCAAACCTGTACTAATTATTCCCAATAAGAGAGACCATAGAGTCCATGTTTCTTTGGGTCTGGCTCACTTCACTTAGTATAATTTTTTCCAAGTCCTTCCATTTCCTTACAAATGGGACAATGTCATTCTTTCATATAGAGGCATAAAATTCCATTGTGTATATGTACCACATTTTCCTGATCCATTCGTCTACTGAGGGGCATCTGGGTTGATTCCAGATTCTCGCTATGACAAATTGTGCTGCGATGAACATTGTTGTGCTGGTGGCATTACTGTGATTTTGTTTGTGGTCTTTTGGATAGATACCCAAAAGTGGGGCTGCTGGGTCATAGGGGAGTTCTATATTTAGCCTTCTGAGGAATCTCCATACTGCTTGCCAGAGTGGCTGAACCAGATTACATACCCACCAACAATGAAGTAGGGTTCCCTTTTGGCCACATCCCCTCCAACAATTGTTATTGTTAGTTTTCTTGATATATGACATTCTTACTGGGGGGAGATGGAATCTCAATGTTGTTTTGATTTGCATTTCTTTTATGGCCAGTGATGTAGAGCATTTTTTCATATGTCTCCTGGCCATTCTCATTTCCTCTAGCTATTGGTATTTTAATATATAATTAAATACTTGAACATATAAAGTTTAATTAGACTCCATTTTTTTGCCAGTCCTGGGCCTTGGACTTAGGGCCAGAGTACTCTACCTGGCATCTTTTTGCTCAAGGCTAGCACTCTGCCACTTGAGCCACAGCACCACTTCTGGCCTTTTCTATATATGTGATGCTGGGGAATCAAACTCAGGGCTTCTTGCATACAAGGCGAGCACTTTTACCACTAGGCTATATTCCCAGCCCACTATGCCTCTTATAAGCCTTCTTTAACCACTACATTGTAGTACCTGCTCAAACCAGAATTGACATACTACTCAATCACTATTTCCTCTCAGAACAGGTTGGCTACTTACCTTTAGTAATCAGACCCAGAAAGGGTTGAACCAGGATCCAAGTAGAACCAGAGAAGAGAAAAGAACCCATCTTCTCTTAGAAAAATAGCTCTGCAGAGGGTGCTTCAAAGCAGGAAATTTGAACAGGATTCATTCTTAGGATTCCATATATATATACACACAGAGAGAGAGAGAGAGAGAGAGAGAGAGAGAGAGAGAGAGAGAGAGAGAGAGAGAGAGAGAGAGATGGACACAAGACATAGTCTTCTAACTAAAATCCAACTATCTACTGAGAAACCACATGGTGTTGTTCAGTATTTGTTGACTCTTAAAGAGACCTGCCAGCACTGAGAACTTTACAAACTGCTGAAACAAATGCACTCCAGTGTTTCACAAGAAAGATCTAGCTCAGAATAGGCAGACTAACACCCCCACCAGGATCCATCAGCCACTGCCAGCCTTCCTTGTGGTTGCTTCCATTATCTGAAGCCCAAAACATGCTTAAGTCCAAGCATGTGGGGAGCATCTCTGCCTTTTTACCTAACTTGGATCCTGGACAGGAAACACTCATTTCTACTAAGAATTTCTTGATTAAAAAGTGTAATGCCTTCCAAAAGTATGTAAACGACCCTTAGGTTGAAAATGGTGATTGAGTATGCCGAGTGCACATGTGCTCCACTTCAGAAAATGAGTTTAGAGGTGCAAAAGGATTCCCAAATTGGGAAAAAATGGTTTTCCAAATGCTTTAAGGTGACTAACAAAGCCCACCTCTTCACCTGGGAAGGAGTCCCCCTTGCGTTTGGAAGGAGATCGGATTCTGTGATTCAGAATTTGGTATCTCATGACAAATTACTGCACTGCCACACACTTATCCACATGTCATGAGACATACCTTAAAGAATCATCACTGTACCTCGCATTTACTACACAGCTACAGATCTGAAAAAATACACTTCAGTCTTTGTCTTGGGAAGGCTCGCAGTACAGCTTTAGTCTTATCCAGGAGTTCCCTTAACTCTTGATCTCTGCTGCTCTGCTGCAATCATGGCTGAGGGAATCTTAAATCTACTGGCATAACACAGAAGATCTCACTAGCCTACTTAAGTATTATCCTATTGAGGAAGTTGTCCCAGATGACTAGGAAGTAGCATACATGCTTGGTCCTGAAAACACTGATTGCTGCATTGTATGGCTTACACCCCCAAAACATCGAGGATATATATATATATATATATATATATATATATATATATATATATATATATATATATATATATATCCCAGCTGAAATAAGCTGTCATAACATGTTTCCTTAAAGGCACCCTTATGACATTTAAGGGTAAAGTTCCAAGGGACAAAAGTTCAATAACCAATACACTTGGTTCTCTCTTATTTCCTAAGGGGAAAAAGAGTACCAGATGAGGGCATGGAAGGATTTGCTGGATGGCCAGGGACTGCAGAAAGATTACTTGAGTGTCAAGAAAGTCTGAGTAAAATACACCAAGGGGAATCTATAGAATAGGAATGAGCAAAGCAAAACGTATCTCAGTCCAGTACTTAGCATGATGCACTTCGTGTAGAGTACACTGTACCATCAAGTGGGAAGCATGGCTTGTCCACAAGTCGGATAGCATCTTCATTGGATCGCCAAAGGAACCCATTCTGGCAGCAGTTAAACTGACCATATTCTCCACTTTATATCCTTTCCCACTATCACAAGCAAGCTAAGTTCACCATAAAATTCCATCACTTAAAACCAAATCACCTCTGGTTGACAAGTCATTTAAATCTCACATCCTCCACCCTAGAGAAGGAATCATTCATCCTACATTGATTGATACATACTCTGCATAGGAGTTTACTTTTCTCATCCCTATGTGCCGATGGCAACACCAGTATGCTACAGTTTTGAGAATACCTACTTTACTGCATAAAATCCCATATAACTCACCTAGAACAGGCAACCCATACTACAATGAACCCCAATGGAATAAGGGAGACTCCTATTATACATTCTTGAGGCACTGCAAGCCTGACAAGATTGCCACATCTTAAATGCTGAGCAAAGTATCAGTTGGGAGATTGCCTACTAATGGAATTGCAAAATGGAGTACTTATTATAAGAATCAAAATACATGAACCAAATTCCTCCAAGGCAGAGCCTTCTGTTTGGCAGGTAAGACCATCTACCACTGTCCAGAAGCAGCCCACACCCAGTGACAAGCTGAGCTACAGTAGAAATCCTGGCCACCCTGACATGGGACTATTCCAGTGGCTGGTGCTCTGTCTGAAGCTCCCTCCCAGGTTCACTCTGATATGACACATTTTGCCCAATCCTACTGTCTAACCTCTTTTCAAATTTTAGTCTGAGAACCTCTAGCAGGGTCTCCTTTTCGATCTTGAGAAAACATCAGTTCCCAACACGGCTCAACCACACAAATATCATAAAGAAAAGGTAAATATTGGCTTAAAATAGGCCAAAGGGAAGCATGAGTTAGACTCCTGGTGCTCTTTACATTGGCCATGCAAGTTCACCAGCAGTTTAAAAGAGTTTGCTGGAAAACCCTAGTCAGTGGCAAGCACACAGCACTCAAGTACCTATGGTGAACTGTCAGTTTTAGAGGATAGTATTTCCCCAATAGGCATGATAAAGGAATGAAAACCAGAGTGTAGAAGATGTTTCCTAAATCATTACTCTCAATAAACCAGTGGGATAGCCTCTATCAGGCTTAGAAGGCTGGAAATTAAGATGGAACCTGAACCTTGCAAATTTCCCTGCTTCCTTGAAGACATCTTAATATTGTGAATGACTTTCCTGTCTCTTAAGTCTTCTTGACTCCAGACGCCTACAAGTTTGTGAGGTCTTTCATGATAAACCCACCTAGGGATCAGTTTGCTCCACCCAATTTCTCAGGAAGATCAAAAAGAAATGAAGTGGGCTGGGGATATAGCCTAGTGGCAAGAGTGCCTGCCTCGGATACACGAGGCCCTAGGTTCGATTCCCCAGCACCACATATAAAACGGCCAGAAGCGGCGCTGTGGCTCAAGTGGCGGAGTGATAGCCTTCAGCGGGAAGAAGCCAGGGACAGTGCTCAGGCCCTGAGTCCAAGGCCCAGGACTGGAAAAAAAAAAAGAAATGAAGTGTTCAGCTACTTGTCCTCTGTCTCCATGGAAACAAAGAGGCACACACTGCCAATCTGTACATGCTCTGTACTTTAGAAAGGTGCTAGGCCTCTATCCATATTCACAGACACAGACTATGCAGAGGGCAAAGAAAGAATGTCTGAAGCAGCCCTAAGGGCTTTAAGGAGCCCAGGGCAGTGTTCTATGGGTACAGGTGCTGGCAGAGGCTAAGAGATTCTTAGATGTTTCAGGGATCTTCTCCCTGAAGCCTCATGATTCCCTTTAGTACTTGGGAATAAGGACTGGATCTAGTACTACTAAAGACTTAAGCCTAAGCACATGAGGTATGGAGTAGAGGCTCTACAAGTACCAGGGATAGGCAAGGGAGCCAAGGGCTGATGAGAACAATGAGCAAATCCAGAGGTGTATACAAGGAGACTGTGAAAGGCAGAACTCCCATTGACTGGAGACTGTCATCAGTAATGGATTCTAGCATGAACATCAGACCAAAGCCTGCTGCAACACAGGACACGGTGTCAGAGAGCCAAGACTCCACCCCATGGACAGATAGGCCAGCCCCCAGTGTGTCCATAGCTGAGCTCACACTGGCCACACAAAGTAGGATAGCACACGATAAATGTTTTTGGCTTAATTGTGGAAGGGAAGATGAAGCAAGGGTTATTTGAATATTTCTCCAAACAAAGTTTTTTGAGTGGAGAGCTTCTGAGCCCATACTTGAGTTTTGGTTAGGAAAAAAAACCCTCTGGCTTCTACTCAGTAGAAGGCAATTACTAGTCTACTAACACCCAAGGTTTTTAACTTCTAATCCCTACAGTGTGGTAAGGACAGCAGTTTGGTCTATCAAGGTGAAAGACCCAAGCTCAAATCCTGATTGTGCCTAATGGCTTTTGAACCAATCCCAGGCCTCTAATGTAAAGAGGACCAAGAACATACAGCCAGTGCCTAACCAAAAAAGTACTGAAATGGTCTGAGGGCAGAAGACTCTGAGCTTCTCTGGGATGAAGCATAAATACCAGCAGAAGTGGACAAAGCAGGACTCTACTACCTGGATTTGGCACACTAGCATGCAGTCTTTCACAGTGCATGGGAATACAGGAAAAGCTGTTGTAACCTCCCACTCATGGGAGCTCAAGAAAGATTGATGCATAGACTCCTGCTTATTGCTTCTGGAAGAATTCATCCTCTTATTTCAAAATAAAATTCTGTATTTTTATTCCTGAGTAGTAGTGCTGGGTTGTTTCTCTAGCTTCATGGGGAGAGGTTTAGTATAATTGGCTATATTGTGGGATCCGCAGCTAAATGTAGCTTCTCTACATTCTAACCAGGGAGTACTCTTGGCCATGCTCAGGGTGTGTGGGGTGTCCATTCCACTGCTGGAATTCCCACTGACCTTGCCCTCAGCTTGCCAGGTGTGAGGTCGATTATGAGGATGCTGTGTGTGCCTGCTGGCTTGCTCCCTACTTTCAGTAGAATTTCAGGAATTCACAGCTTTGAATTTTCTGTGACATGCTTATAGTTAGGAGCTAGTTATTTTCCCAGTTCTGGTAATTGAGTTGTTTCCTTTTATGGGACAATTTGTTCCCCAGTCCATCCTTTTGTATTGAGCAAGTATGGCACCGTCAGGTGCAGTCTGCAGTGCCCATGTCCCAAGGAGCTACGGGGAACACTCAAAGGTCTGCTCTCCCTGTGCCCCAAGCCAGACTTGTGCTTTTCTGTGTAGCTGAGATGGAATGATTCCAATTTTAACTCACTAGAGATAATCAGTTTTTCTTGGAGAAGGCAGTCTCTGTCCAGTAATGGAACAGGCAATGAGTGTTTCTGTTTTTAACAAATCCTGCACCAGCCTGTGAAAATTGTTAGTGTTGTATCCACAGATATCTATAGCAAGTTTTGTGGAGCTCAGCTTTCATTTCCTGAGTGGTGTGGGTCTTCCTTTGATTGGGGGTGGAAATAAAGTTGTCTCTCCTGAAGTAAGGAGGGGTACTTGAATGGTAAATGGATGATGACCCAGAAGATCTGTGTCTACATCCAGGAAAAATAGCAGGAGAAGGCAGAGCCTAGGTCCAGGTGGCAGAGGCTAGCTCAGGGTGGGGAGGCAGGGAAGTCCTGTGTTATCTCAGTAAATAGATTTGCTTATGGTTTTCTGCCCCTCCAGGAGTCAGTGATGCTGTAAGTATGGCTCCATTGCTTGATGTGAGAAGGTTGGGAGCAGTGTTATTCTTGGTGTTGGAAAGCTGATTTTTATAGCATTCAAGTCTTCTTTACATGGACTAGTTGTGGAAGAATATTTTTCATGTCTAAAATGAACAAAGCCACAGGAGATAAATTATTCAGGCTATGTATTGATAAACATGTATTCTCTTGGTGTGGGGAGGTTCCCTTCTCCAGGGATATCTTTAATCTTCCATGATGCAGAGCGATGGTGGTCAGCTCTGAACATATGACCTCCAATCACTTCTTAGGTTCTTAGCTTAGCAGCCATTACAGGGGTGGAACCTCATCATGAGGGGGTAAACCAAAGTGTTGTGTCTAGAGTAGGTACAAAAAAGCAGTGGGGAACTCTCAGCCTGGAAATTTTCCTTGTGAGAAGTCGCATTGTTAGATCTATATAGATATGTTCCAAAACACTAATGTGTCCACTGTTTCAATTTTTCTAGACAGTTCTGCCACCAGTCCTCATTGTGAGTTACAATGATGGCATCTAAAGTGGTACAGCTCCTGCCAAGACCATCTGCTGGGTCAGTGTAACATTTTGAGGTGCTTCTTATACCTTGAACTTTGAAAATGACCATCCAATAATGGAGATATATGCGGCATGGGTTTACTCCTGCTCACTCATCTCTTTCTACTGCTATTACCTCTGGTAGTTGATCCTGCATAAAGAATCTGATCTCATAGGCATTGTATGCACTATTGGCTGAGTGTGTATATAGCATTGATATCTATTGCAGGAAGATCAAGCAATTTCTGAGCATCATCTGCACAAAGCAGAAAAAACAGCAACCAAGGGATGAGATGAATTCCTCACAGAAGATCAGCTTCTACTATGGAGGAATGGTTTGGAGGCTGTTGTGACCTAGGTTGGAATTCTTCCTTTACCTGTAGTTTCAGATTTAGGCTTTTTTTCCTTTCATTCTGTGATTTCATTGTGTGTAATATGCTTTATAGGGCATGTGTGCGGACTTGTGAGTCAGTATCCCTCAGATACCTGAGAAGGGCTGGCTTGAGCCGGGGAATCTAGAGGGAAGTAGGAGTGTCTGTCCAGTGTGGATTCTCAGTGAATAGGACTAACAACTAGGTCCATTACCTTTAACAGTAGTGTTCTAGAGATTGGGCAAGGGAGAGTTGAAGCTACATGTGTTTTCTGTCTTCCTGGTTATAATGGGCTATGAACCAGTGACAAGTTAGAATTAACCGAAAGGCCTAGGGAGATAGAAAGGTTTTGTTTACTGCTGCATTTAATTCTTGCTCTTCTGCCTGTGTGCTGAGGACCCACACTTGCTTATAAGCTATAGCTTATGAGATTGTATCAGCTGGAAACCTTATTTCTTATCAAAATCTGGGTCCATGTTCTTTCCCTCTGCACTGTTGTGTGGGTCTGATCTTCATGGGGAATACTTTGGGTGATGGCATAGGGTTTGTGGGCTTTCCCCAGCTTGCTGCCTCTACTGATATATGCATCTGGGTGGCTGAATTTCCCCAGCCCCTCCTGTGCAGTCTAGCAGGCACACTGTCCCTGTTGGTATCCAGATGTGCTTTTCTCAATCTCAAGTCCCATGTTGATGACATTTCTGATCTCCCATACAATTAGGAAGATTATTATATATCAGTGCATGAACTCTTTGTGTGATGAACACTTTGCAATGTTAGGTTGTTTTTATAGATAGATTCTAGACAACTTCAGGAAGCCTATAGTGTATCAATGCAAGTATGCTCTGCATTTTACATGCATTGCTATTGGGTGAGTTTGATCACTTTGGGGTCTATTTTGTAAATCACAGAGGGGAAATGAGAAGGGTAACATCCTATGAGCCTCTGTACGTGTCTCTTTGTGTCGCAGGCATTTCCCTAAACATGGTATCCCTGTCTGGTTGTGATGAGGTTCAGCATGAAACTAAGTGCTGCAAGAGAGATGGTTTTGACAGCCTCATCACTCTAATTACATTCCAGTAGAATCAGATGCCCTACGCAATTCAGCAGGGATATCCTTGTTAGCTATCTCTGTGATATTCTTTCCCTCTATTTACCATTTTTTAAAAAAAAATATATACTCTGGGGGCTGGGAATATGGCCTAGTGGCAAGAGTGCTTGCCTCGTATACATGAGGCCCTGGGTTCGATTCCTCAGCACCACATATACAGAAAATGGCCAGAAGTGGCGCTGTGGCTCAAGTGGCAGAGTGCTAGCCTTGAGCAAAAAAGAAGCCAGGGACAGTGCTCAGGCCCTGAGTTCACAGCCCAGGACTGGCCAAAAAAAAAAAATATATATATATATATATATATATATATATACATATACATATATATATATATATATATATTCTGGTTACTCATCTGTACTTAAATAGATCTCTACTTCTCATGATCACCATGAGAATTGAATACAGGGGTCAAAAATGTGAGGTTAATTTATTCCCTGTATTCAGGGATGAGGTATTCTTTAACGCTCAT
The DNA here is from genome assembly GCF_023159225.1 of Perognathus longimembris pacificus. NCBI lineage: Eukaryota > Metazoa > Chordata > Mammalia > Rodentia > Heteromyidae > Perognathus > Perognathus longimembris. Next base: position 68,185,458 of record NC_063188.1, on the reverse strand, counting down.
GCATTCTATCACAACAAGTAGGCCCTATTTAATATGGTCTGCTTCATTTTATCTCACTTGTCTTGAGTAGATCTAATATAAATAATGTAAGTCCTTCAACTCTTTACTGCGTAATAACAAGTTAAGAACTTCATTGAAGTATTATGCAGCCAGGAAGAAGAATGAAGCTATGTCATTTGCAGAAAAACTGATGGAACTCAGGATGCTTCTGTTAAGGGAAGTAAGGTAGTCACGGAGCATCTAGGCATTCACTGTTTAGAAGAATAATGTGCCAGAAGCAATGGGGAAAACTTGTTTGGGGATGATCCCAGGCATCATGGATGAGGCCTTGAAGTTTCAACTCTCTATTTCTTGGCATACATCAGTGACTTCCAACTAGATAGGTGAGGACTGGAGGTACAGGGCTATCGGGAATTGGGGACCTTGGCGATGATTGTAGAAGTACTTTCTTGGAACTTTAACCCTGCTCACAGTGTGAAGTGGGCAATATTCTTGTTATGTACAATTCATGCCAACTATGACTGCAGGTACCTTTACCATAACAGCATTACAATAGCCACCACTAAACTGTGAAAGGAATTTAATTTTCCTAGATAGTATTCATCCTGTTCTTAGAATTCATAGGTTTGAATGGACACATGATGACTGTTCCTTCCCTATTCTATAGTATCACATTATTGAAATTAAGTCTCTATGTCTCTATACTGAAGAAAGAATGTGGAAGGAGACTCATTTCCATGAAAGCACAGCACATGGAAGTAGAAGAGGGGCTTTTGATGGGCCCTCCCAACAAAATCAGGTAAGTGTGATGTCTGAGTGGCAGGTTGAATGCCATCTTTGCTTGATTTAATTTATTTGCCCTGTGATGTAGGAGTTGACTTGGGTGGTTAGTGATAGTGGAATTCTACACAGAAAAGCCTGTATTTCCAGTAATCATTCTTATGAGAACATGAGTTGTTTCCACAAATCTGAGTTTTCTTGTGTTCACCAATCATTTTAGTTCATAATTGTAGTCTCTCTACTCTGGTGTTCAAAGATAGAGTTGGATTACATTAATTGAATTGCGTATATTAAACCAACTTTGCATCCCTGGGATGAATCCAGTTTGATCGTGGTGTATGATTTTTTTGATGACCTGTTGAAATCGATTAGCCAGAATTTTATTGAGAATTTTTGCATCTATGTTCATCAGGGAAATCAGTCTATAGTCCTCTTTCCATGATGAGTCTCTGCCTGGTTTTGGGATGAGGGTTATACTGGCTTCATAGAATGTGTCTGGTAGTGAACGTTCTCTTTCAATTTCATTGAAGAGTTTGAGAAATATTGTAGGGTACTTTGCTAGCATGTTCAGCGGTGCCTGGTGGGAGTCTAACATGGATACCATAGACATACAGATGCCTGATGAGAACATTAATCCTGAGTCCCTGCAGGAGGTTTTGGGCTCCTTGTATCAGGGTGTTGCGGTCATCCCTCCAAGCCGAGTCATTTCCATCCTGGCCACGGCCAGCATGCTGCAGTTGGACGATCAGATTCAACAGTGGTGTGAGGAAGCCATGAAGGAGACACTCAGCACCCAGAATGTGTGCAGCTACTACTACTCTGCTGAGAATTATGGTCTCCAGAACATCAGAGCCATTAGCCATCAGTGGCAGTTGGATAACCTGTTGATCCAGCATACTACAGAATAGTTCCTAGAAATCCCTGTGGACCTGATGAAAGAGCTCATTGCCTCTTCAGAAGTTTTGGTGATTGGAGTGGAGATAGATGTATACAATGTTCTGAAAAGGTGGATGTTCCTACAGCTGCAGCCCACATGGGTGGGTCCACAAAGATCAGTGCAGACTGCTGTTGACTTGTGGGTCACCAGGTGGAGGATAGAATAAAAAAGGACCTCTTTTCTAGACAAACCTTTGTGCCAGTGTTCCAACAGCTTTGGCTTGTCTACATAATCTCTGAACTGTCTTCTACACAAGTCATTGAGCAGGATGAACTGATTCCTGCCACATGGGTGGCCCTCGTGTCCAAAGAACAGTGGCTATTACTCCTCCAGGCTCAGCAGACCAGGGATACTGGGACAGAGGATGTCCACCTGCCAGAAATAAATCAACACAGCATGCAATGTGGAGGCATGCTGTGCAGGGATGAGCAATTCATCTGGAAGTGGGATGGCTTCAGCTTTGCCTGGGACCTGGTAGTGTGCTACAGCAACAGGCTTATTGTTTTGCACCACAGAGTATTAAGCAATAGCTATGGCTTTGGGGTCAGCCTATGTCAGAGAAAAGTTGCATTCCACCTGCACCTGATCTCCTTGGATAAGGCTAGAAGAGTCATTTTCAGAAAGACCACAGAATATAAAGTGCTTTACATGAAAAGGAATGAAGAGCTAGAGGTGGTGAACCTAGAAAACCAAGATGTGGTCTTCCCCATATATGTGGCATGTAACTTCTTGTACATCCCTGGAGAGAGTGGCAGTGCCCAGAGGGAAGACTCCTGAAATAGAACAGAGAACTGAGCTGCCCTTCTCTGGATTAATGGATATTCAAATATGCTCAAAATTCTACCTGCCTCTTTGAGACCTACTCTATTTTTCCACCTCTGATGATCCACTCTGTCTGAAGCTTTGTTGCAGTGCAGCCTGTAAAGTTCAAGAGTGTCTATTGAGATGGAGGGACGAGAAGCATATGTTTAAAGCTCACCAGACACCACCAGAACTCAGTTGTGATGTTAAAGTTGCAACCTGTCCTGATTTACCCACCCACCAACCTCTGAAGATAGACACCAACTGATGAGAGAGAAATTTTGAGCCTACTTTAATGATTCTACCACCCTCACTGAAATTACTTTTTACAAGACTGCATGCACTTGCTGTAATATTTTAAAGTGTGTCTTGAGAGTATACTTTGATTTAGTATTTTTTCTTCTTTCACTTGGCAGTATTCTTTAATTTCTCTTTTTAACATTTCCTTGCCTCACTCATTCCCGCTACCATTAATACCACCCCTTGCTTCATTCCATTTTTTCTCTTTTCCTCATTTTCTGCCACTGAGTACACTACTTAATTTTCCTCTTAACTAAATGTGTAATATTTGCTCTGGTAGGTCTTTTCCCCCAAAATACTATCTTTGTTTCAACTAAGTTTCACTTTCATTTAAACCCCAGACAGATGGTGTAGTGGTTGAAAGCAGTTTTATTGTATGAGTATACCTTTACAACATATGATTTTTCTCTGATGCACTCTGTCATGAGTTACCTATGTAAAATGAAGCCAAATGATTTCCTTATATATGATGTTCAATTGTATTTTTGGAATAGGAGTGCAATTTAGTGTAGAGGAGTGGCCTAGCATTTATCATGGCCTAGGTTTCCTTTCCATTACTGGGAAAAAAAAGATTTATTTGAATAAATTTTTATTTGGCTAGATTGTATTTGCTTCTCCTAAAGAACAGAACTGACAACCTTTCCTTTGGATGATAATGGCTTTAAGGAATTATAGTAATAAGTATTTGGCATTGTGTGTTGGAGGGATATTTCAGTCTGGTAATCCACAAGGTAAATTACAAGGTGTCTAATTCCAAAATGGAGAAACACACTAGTCAGGACTGGAATAGGCTGGTTTAAAATTACTGGTATCTTGAAAACTGTCACCACTTCCCAAATGTTGCACTTGTTTTATTTCATTGAGTTTTGTAGTTATTGAATGTTAAACAACTGAAAACTTTTATAAGAGTGTTACACAAATGAAATATATATTTTGAAAAAGTGTACAATATCCTTCATGTAAGATAAACAAAAATAGAAAATAAACTACTTTGAGACTAGTATTTTTCTCACCAGTATATATTTCTCTTCTTAATTAAATGGCATCATTTCCCACCCATTAAAGAAATTACGTTTGAGTCTTCATGTGTATTTTTCCTCTTAGAAAATTTGGAAGTCTTTTACTCTTGCAACCTTAATGCCAGTGTTAAAATAATTGAATGAAGTAACATGAGTTTGCCCAATAAGGGGCCTGCTGTTGCATACATTCATATCTACTCTTAAGTTTATCTTTCCTTACTTTTGTGTTCCCTTATTCTCTATTTACCTAGCCAGGTGCAAATAATAAACTCATCCCATGCTTTTCAATCTACTTGTTGGAAGAGAATATAATTTTGGCAATGGTTAAAAACAGGATTTATGGTCCTATCACTTGATTTCCTTGATATAAACTTCCGAAGCAATTTTGTATCAGCACACCATTTCAGAGGAAAAGAGATAATCATTACTGGAAAACTTCAGGGTTTAAATGTACATTTACTGTGATATTTGCTTGTATTTTGTTAAACAAGTAACTTTAAATCTTCAGCTTGCTTTTTACTGTTTACAATAAAACATTATTTATCAGGCACAAATGGTTGTAGGATGATAGCTAAATGGCACTCACTTAAACTGCCCTAATCTCTGACTATTGCCATTTTCCAGCTTGCCATTTATGAAATGCCAGCCTTTTTATTTCCACTTAAGGCTTTTTGTCATGAGTGCCATGTCTGAAGAAGCAAAGCTTCCCACATTCATATGTAGTTTGCTTTACAGACCTTAATTAAACTGGAACAGGGCAAGATACTCAGCCTGGCAAGATGCTACACAAAACCGTCAAAATAAATAAGAATGAACTAAGTCTACGAAAAGACAGCAGTTGTACCTCTGAGTAAAGCACAGTCTTTCACAGTGATACTTTTTTCTCTCTTCCCAAATTTTCTTATCCTGTATCCATATGTATCTTTAGATTATTTTTCCAAATGTTTCTGTTTGTCTATCTCTCTCAGTTTGTCTATCATTTTATTGTGTCCTGGGGCTTATTGGAATGATCTTTCAGTTGATCTATCATCTATCTATCATCTATGTATCATATGTTTCGTAGAGATAGGGACTGTGTATGTTTCCTTTCTATCTCTGTACCTCTCTCTATATCCTCCCTCTACTTCCTTCCCTTCTCCTTCACCCTGTCCTTTTCCCCTACCTCTTTGTTCATCTCTGTCTCTCATTCTATATTTCTGTTAGTGTCTGTCACATATTGACTGCCCCCTAAGTCCTTACCCCTGTCTCTGTTAGTAATTGTCTTTGTCTTCTCCTTCGAGTGTCTGTCTTTGTTCTTAGGACTCACTTTCTGTCTATTTCTACCTTTATCTGTCTTTTTATGTATTCAGGTCTACTATTCCTTTTTCAGTCATCTGAGATTGTCGATGTGTTGAGATATTTGTATATGACCAAGAGATGTCAGTGTCTGTCTGCCACCAAGTCTGTCCTAGTTGCCTGTCTTTCGGCTACCCTGACCATTTCTGTCTGTTTTTCCCCCTCTGGTAACATTTTGTCTCATTTTTTTCTGTCTCTGTCTGCCCATCTTAAGAAGGAAAGGTCAAAATAAGAATGCATTTTACTATACAATCCATCTTTTGTCTTGTCCTTTTATAGTGATATCCATGTAATAACTTTGGATTCTGTGAAGAAATATAGTTTAAAAGTCCTAGAGTTCACATTCAGAGAAGTAATGATCCTGAGCAAACAATGTCCTATAATAAAAAGTAGCCATGGAGAGTGTGTGTAGGGTGGAAATTAACTACATTAATATGTAAAACATGCTATTGTGGAAAGTATAAGTAAACAACAGCAAGATAACATTGGATTCTGAGAACAGATTGAACAGTGTGCTTGAGAAAAAGTAGGAGTTCTAATCATAGGGTATTCAGGAAGGTGCCTCTACCTGTAAACATCACCTACAAGATTTGGAAGTAAACAATACCCAGTCCTGAAAATAAAGAACCCAAACCATGAGATGAAATTAAAACTTTGGGGCATGCGGGGGAAAAAAAAAAACGCAAGTGTTTGATGTTATTACTTGTTCAATTACTGTTGTGACTCATAAGACCAGGTTATTTCACATTCCCATTCAAGATTCCATCCATTTGTTGTCCACTCAGCTGCCTTGGCAATGATGCTGTTCTCCTCATTCAGGACAAATCATTTGGAAATGTTATATGATCTGTCTGATGTTCCATGGCTGGTAGGCTTGTTTTCAATTGCAACTAAATGTCTTAGTCTCTTGTTTATAGCCAATGTAGAGACTTCTTCATGGACCACAGATCTGTTTCTAAATGTCCTGTATACAACATTGAAATCTCAGTTCCACTCTGAAATTTCCAAATGAACACAAAATGTACTGGTGAAGTTATGCCCAGCAAGTTTTCTGAAACTTATATTTCCTCCATTGTTGGTGTTTCAAAAAGGAAAATTTTCCTCCATTTTTTCAATCAGCTTGTACCTTACATGGTGTACAGACAGAACAGGTTAGAGATATTTGTCTATTTACATCATATTTAGATCATAAATAGCAGATGAATATATAAACACTTTGGGGAATGACTTTATTTCTAACAGTCCCTGTGAAAAATGGTTTAGATTATGGACATATTTTCTTATTTGATGTTACTATCAGATGTCCCAGTTAGACTTGAAAGGGTTATTTCAGTTCATGTTTGATTAAAATTCAACTCACATGCTTGGCTTAAGGCCTAGGTGTAGAGTGATATTATATAGTAAAAGGGGTGAAAATAATCTGGACAAATTTGTGGTTAAAATTTAATACATGAAAAGACAATTAATTCTTTGAGAAGTATTCATCACATGAACATATTACATTGGTGATACCTGTCAATTCATTTAAAATATGTAAAGAAGGGGCTGTAGATATAGTTCAATGGTAGAGTGCTTGCCTAGCATGCATGTGTCCCTAGGGTTTGATCCCAGGCAACTCAAAATAATGAAAGGCATGGATCAAGTGGTAAAGTATTTGCCTGGGTAGGCTACCCAGGTTCAAACTCCAATATAACAAAAAAGAAAAGCATAAAAATAAAAGATAGCAATGGCAAAAATAGGAAGCTATGAAAAATCGATGGTTGATATATGTAGAACATCATGAAATAAAATTTTCAAGTAGTCACAAAAACATATTTTGTGTGAAGGTAAGTAGATATAATTCTCCAGGGATGGAAATTTCCTCTAGAGCTACATTCACCAATATGGTAGCCACTAAACACATCACAGCATTTAAATTGATTAAAAGTGAGTCAGGTACTAGTGGCTTAGATACGAAATCCTGCCTACTCAGAAGTCTGATATTTGTATGATTGTGGTTCAAAGGCAGTCCAGGAAAAAAATGTCCATGAAACTTCATCTCAAATTTCCCAGCAAAGAGCTGGTTTGAGGCTAAGGCTCAAATGGTAGAGTGCCTACCATGAGCAAGCAGGCTGAGCATGCACGAGGTCCCTGAATTCATGCTTGGTACTGACAAAACTAACTAGCTAACAAAATAACTGAATAAGTATACCAACAACCAACAAATTTGATTAAAATGAGTAAACACAAAATTAATTTATGATAAATATGCAAAAAGGCCAGTTGGGGGGGGGAAATCAATGGGAGGGAAGAGAGCAATAAGGGTAAAAATTATTATTACAGCACATCATTATATGCACAAATGAAAATAGAAGGAAACCCACTAAGATGGTTAAAAAATAGGGATGGCCAATGAGAATGAGAATAGAAAGGGTGAATATGATCAATGTATACTGTGTGTGTATATGGAAATATCACAATGCAGCCCCTTGTACTATGAATATATGGTAACTAAAGTGAATGTACACATGCTTATTTATTTGATTCATTCATTGAAATTCAGTTTGAGACTCTCAAGTGCTTAAAACTTGTTTTTGGTGAGAGCCTGCCTTTTTTAATGTACAGTGTAAATTGCATGTTACAGCTGTGAGTTTTAGAAACACTTTTAATAATACTGAGGCCTTACAATGAGAAAGCCTGTTTCTGGATATTACTAAAGAATTATGGTTCAGAAATATTTGCCCACAATATGATAGAGTTTTACTGTTGCTGAGGTTTTTCTGATGAGGAACATAGAGAATATATTCTGTCATTGAACATGGATTGATCTTTCCTACTCCTTTTTGTTGGAGGATGCATTACTGGTTGCTCTGATGTAACATTTTCTGGGCAATAGGATTTAAGACTGATGAGGGCACAGTGATTAAGAAGTAGAATACAAGCCAGCCGCCAGTGATTCGTGTCTGTAATTCTAGATACTCAAAGGCTAAAGTCTGAGGATCTAGGATCCAAGCTAGTACAGGCAGGAAAGTCCATGAAATTCCAACTAGCCACCAAAAGGCCGGAAGTAGAGCTGTGGCTCAAGTGGTAGGGCACTGCCTTGAGGAAAAACTCAGGGACAGTGCACAAGCCCTGAGTTCAAACATCAAGACTGGCTCTCCCTCCCTCCCTCCCTCCCTCCCCCCTCTCTCTCTCCCTCTCCCCTCTCTCTCTCTCCCCCTCTCTCCCTCTTCCTCCTTCTCCCTCTCTCCCCTTCCCTCCCTCCCTCTCTATTTCTCTCTCCCTCCCTCCCCCTCCCTCCCTCCCTCCCTCCCTCCCTCCCTCCCTCCCTCCCTCTCTCTCTCTCTCTCTCTCTCTCTCTCTCTCTCTCTCTCTCCCCCTCCCCTACTTATCTTAAAGGGCTCTGATTATAGGAATAAGACAATAAAACCCACCAGGTCAGGTGATAAATTTGGGTCTTATTTGTTCGTTTTGATTTTCCCTAATGTGAAATTTTCATGTCACATAGCATTTTTGAAGCATGGATAAGCCAGTGAGTGGTGGCTCACAGTGGTAATCCTAAAGTTGCTGAATGCCTGCTTAGCAAGCAGGAAGTCCTGAATTCAATTCCCATCACCACCAAAACAAAGAAAAAAGTAAAAGAAAATAAAACTGGAAAAAATCCTTTTTACCTTGGGCCAAACATGGCTGCTTATTCTGATGCCTACTTAAGACAACCAAATATTCAAGTAAAGGCTATTAAGGTAGGTGTATTGAAAGAAAGCTCATATATTTATGTCATAACTCGTTAATATGGTTGATCAAATATGGTTGATCCTGTAAACATAAAGGTAATGGCTATACTTAAGGTCATGGAACAGTTTACAATTCATTTACATGTTTTAGATTTACAATTTCTTATGTATAGTGTTTTATATCCATCTTATATAAAGGATAGAGTTATTGCTATTTGACTTTGGTAGATTTGTTAAATAACTTATTGTATATTGGATATTTAAACTGCATTTGCAAATGCATGGTACTTTAAAAATGTTATTATATTCTGTAATCATAATTTATTTTACTATTATTTATACATCTTTCCTTTCAACTTTTTGGTGCCCATGGTTTTATTCCATTTTTATTTCCTGAGAGTGTTTGATTTGCTTGAACTTATTTATGGACAGTTGTTTTATGTTTATCAAAATCTGACAAGTACACTGCAAGCCATTATTTGCATTTATTGTAATCCAATTTCATAATTTTATTGCTTCATTTATTACTTTATATGTAATTTCTAATTCTGATAGATGCTTTTTATGTTATAAATTTCTATCATATTTCCAGTATGATGTGTATTATATGCCAGACTTCAAAGATATGGCCCACTGTCCCATGCTGTTCTTATGATCGTAGATCATAGATCATAAGAACTGCATTCTAGTGTAGAGAGCCAACAGCGAAATTCACCCTGACTTCTGGCTATACTCTCAAGGGCGTGCAAGGTCATGGCTTAGGAAGCCAACAACAAAGTTCATCCTAACCTCTGGCTATGTTGTTATCTCAAGGACATGCAAGGACATGGTTTACTTGAAGGACAGTACTAATCCCGAGATGTTTTATTATGTCCACAAGAGTCTGTTTTATGTAAACCATTCAACCGTATCTTGTTTTACTGCCTGTTGTTATTTACCAATTTCAGGTCCTTCTTGTTTTCTTAAACCTTAGTTAATCCTATACTATTTCCTGGTTGTCAAACTGCATATAAGCTGGAAGTTAAGAATAAAACATGGCTGCAGTCTTGAGTTACAATCTCGAGATGCAGACCTCCTGAACCCCATCTTTTGCCTCTTGTCCTTTTTCTCTTGTCTTGCATTTTTCTTTTTCTTTAATCCTCACCCCCTCAATCAGGATTCCCTCTTCACTGCAGCTGGCTCGGCAGATTCTAGGTGCCAGACTTCAAGGATATGGTCCATTGTCCTATGCAGTATTTCATGATCCATCTGCGTTCTAGGTGCCTACAATTTATCTCCATCTCAGTGTGTAGTACAGACATGGGAAAAATAATGATACACATTCCTTACAAGTCCACATTTATCTTATGATTCCAATTCCTAAACTATCTGAATTCCTAAAATTTCAAGACCTTTAAGGTCTCTGATGCATTGCTACAGAATTGATAGCTAACGATTTTACAATTATTTGTAAAAGACACTGATCATTATTTATGTAAGAGTTTATTTGGTGGGGGCTTCTACTATTTGTAAATATTTGGGTGGGTTTTGAATTGACTAACGTGAGCTATGACACATCCCTATACCCAGGGTAAGAAACAGGAAGTCAAGCCAGCTAACATCACTGTTGTGCCAAGTCGCAAGACCACCACCAAGAAGACCGCAGAGACTCAGACATTCCGAAATGCAAAAGCAAGGCAAGGCTTTATTTAAGCAAGCTGCAACTCGGGCCTTGTCCTACCCACCGACACAGCGGAGGTTAGGAGGGAGCCTTGAGCTGTGATTACACAGGGATTATAAAGGCAAAGAACAAAGTAACAACAATCAGGTGTGCAAGCAAGCAAGATTACAACACAGGTACAAATCTGATTGGCTCAGGGTTCAATTCTACAATGGGGTTCACATGGTAAAATGGGGCCTGACTTCAAAGTCTGGCACTTCATTTCCCCCTTTTTCTTTTCGGTACCTTGGGAGCCAATCATGGCTCCATTCTGTCCATTTCAATGGCTTGCATGTCTAGGGGATGATATAGAGGTAAGGCATGGGCCAGTAGGGCCCAATGTAGTAACCAAAGGGCCTGTCACCATTTCTTACAAGAATAGTCTCTGTACCTCTGTTTTGCATGCCTCTAGTTTATCCTGCCTCATCTTCCCAAAAACAACTCTGGTCCCTTGGTTTTAAAGGGGGGCTGATGGGTGAAGATCATCCATCTTCTGTAACTTCTTCAGGCTGACTCAGGGGCGTTGACCTTACCTAGCCAGGAACCTATAACCTTAGTCTACTTTACCAAGGGAGTGCAGGATTACTGCAAACTGAAAATTAACTTTCAGCTGTACAGACTTACCATTTGCTGTATAGTGTTTAGTATCCAAATGTAAGCAACAAAATAATACATAAACTTCTCAGCTGTTCTCTAAGGGTCGGGTGGCTATACCCATATTCCTGAGCAAGCCCAAAACTACCTAAAATAAGGGGGTCACCTCACTTTGGAGTGAGCTGCCAAAATAACATCAACACTAGCCAGGGTAGTAAGGAAAGAAGGCAAAAAGAAAATTATAACAATATTCAGTCTAACTTTCTTTTCTTGAGGCGAAGGCGAAGCGGCTGAGTTGGGTGCTTGGAGACCTCCCATGTTCCACCACGGTAGTTGTCGTCCAGGGCAAAGGGGTCAGCTGGCCTGGTGTGGAAGCAATGAACCCAAGTGGCGATGCCGTCTAGGGTTCCTTCAACCGTGGTTCTGAATAAATGGGGGGTAGGGACAGAAGCAGAATCATATAATGCCTTAAGTTGGGGTCACATTCTTTTGCACGAGCTGCAAATAATCGAGTTTACACAAAAATTCAGCATCATCCAAATCAGCAAGCAATTCAGTCTGAAGGCTAAGGATAATGGGCCGGGGGGTACCCGTACATTATTTCAAAAGGAGTAAAGCCAAGCTGATAGGGAGAATTTCTTACTCTAAGCAGAGCAAAAGGAAGGAGTGACACCCAGTCTGCGCCAGTCTCTAAGGCCAATTTAGTTAAGGTCTCTTTTAGAGCCCGATTCATTCTCTCTACCTGTCCTGAACTCTGGGGTCTATAAGCACAATGCAATTTCCAATCCGTCCCCAGTGCAGCAGCTATTCCCTGACTTACTTTTGAGGCAAAAGCCAGTCTGTTGTCTGACCCAATGGTGGATGGGAAGCCATACCTGGGTAGGATTTCTTCCAGGATCTTCTTAGCCACTATATTCGCAGTCTCATGCTTTGTTGGATAGGCTTCCACCCATCCTGAAAAGGTGTCTACAAAAACTAGCAAATATTTGTAATTTCTGTGAAATCTACTTCCCAATACACGCCTGGCCTATTGCCACAGAGGCGAGCTCCTTTAGTAATCTGTTAATTGGGGGCATTGGCAAGCTGACAGGCCTTTAACAGATCTCAATAAGGACACAATCTCAGGTCTACAAGCTTTCTTTCCTGAACAGATGTATCAGCTTAAAATTCTCACTGCCAGTCAGAGGTTTGAGTAAATGTGGGGGGTTGAGGTTTTAATCTATCCTCTCATTTGACAAACTTACCCTTACTAACCACTATCACAGATGACTGGTAAGTTCCTGCCCAGTAGACAGACATGGGCATTGGAAAGGCATGCTTATGATCTATTCTTCTAGGACTTCCCGGCTTTGATTAACTTTTGAAAGGCCAAACAGTAGTGACTCTAGGATCTGACACCATCTCTGCCATCCAAGCAGTGGCTTACTGCCTCTGGATGCTCCATCACTTTTGTCCCAGGAGGAGTGACTTTCCACTGGACTTGGACTCAGGGCCTGAGTGCTGTCCCCCAGCTCTCCAGCTCAAGACTAGCACTGTACCACTTTTGAGCTCCACACCACTCCGTTCCCAGCACTCTGCTGGCTGATTAGAGACAAGTCTCTCACAGGGACATTTCTTTGCCCGGGCTGGCTTTGAACCATAGATTCAGATCAGTGAGTCTTATTATCTGACTTATGTAACTCTAATCCCTTTGTACATCACCTTTACAATGAAAATAAATAAAAGTGTTGTGCCAAGTCGTGAGACGACCACCAAGAAGGCCACCAAGACTCAGACGTTCTGAAATGCAAAAGCAAGGCAAGGCTTTATTCAAGTGAGCTGCAACTCGGGCCTTGTCCTACCCACCGACACAGCAGAGGTTAGGAGGAAGCCCCGAGCTGCGATTACACAGGGCTTATAAAGGCAAAAACAAAGTTACAGCAATCAGGTGTTCAAGCAAGCAAGATTAGGACACAGGTACAAATCTGATAGGGCTCGAGGCATTCTAGGGGTGGTTAGAGTTAAGCATTCCCAGTGGTTAGAGTTCTTGACTGACTGGGCCCTAATAAGCTTGCCCTGGGTCTGCTCACAGGACCTGCTTATCTCAGGTTCACGTGGTAAAGTGGGGTTCACGTGGTAAAGTGGGGCCTGACTTCAAAGTCTGGCACTTCAAAAAGAATTTAAATTATTTAGTTGTTTAATATTATCAGTGTGTATTACTACCATTAGGTTCTTAAACGTGGAAATACTGTGAAGGTGGGACATAGACAAGCACTAGAACCTAAGAATTTTCACTATTTCGTAACGAAATTTTCATACAGGTCCTTAGCATCCATATAGTTGGAATGTTTTCTTTCAAAACATCGTTGGATTTCTTTTGGTCTTCTGTACTTGTCAAATATCTACTTATGTTTCTCATGAGAGAGGTTACAATTCTGATGTGATATTAGGTATATCATAGGATTTTAACCATGAGTCAAAATCTATATTACCTTGCCATCTTTAACCTCTGTAAAGATGTGTGTGTGTGTGTGTGTGTGTGTGTGTGTGTGTGTGTGTGCATATGTGTAACTAATGGCACACTTTTAAAGTTGAAACTTGTTGAATCATCTGAAGTGTGACAACCATCATCAGCTAAGTATTTCCTAAAGGTACAGGTACAACTAAGGTATTCCACTTTATATTACTTGCATTTTAATCATATGCTCTGATGATCATAAATTTGCAATGTTTGAACTTCTCCTAGGTAGACAAATGTGATCAGGCACAGTCTTTCTTAGTCTTTATTTTGTTGCAAGCAGATGTTGCCAAATGCTGAAAGGCATTAAATCAATATACTCAATATATTCATGTATCATATCTGAGTTAAGCTGTCCATGCTGAAGGAACTGTCTTCTGTCAACATAAACAAAATGAAACAAACTTATTTTTTCTCATAGGAGATATACCAACAAAAAAGTTTATCCTGGAGGCCTACCTAAAGGCCTTAATTTCTATTTAACACCAATTCTGTATTCAGCTACGTGAAATAGACCTTTGGATGTAATGTTTCCCAAGTGAAAAGCATTAACTGTGTACAACATATCTAGGTTATCTTTTTTTCATTTTGGGGGCATGCCACTTTTTAAATTTCAGAATATATTATTGGAAGTTTACAGTTTAACATATAGCTCAGGTTTTTTTGAGACTTCAAAATAATACACTTATTTATTTGTCAAGACTACTTTCTAGACATCAGGCCTTATAATAGAACTTTTTAACACCCCAACCCCTAGTGTTAATTTAGACATTTCCTTTTCTATAGCCTGATAATTCCATCATTGCTTGTTAAATTGCTTAGTAGTTTCTGTTTTCTAACAAACAAATGTTTCCGCTTTCATCATAATGAGAGAAGTAGCTAAGTTATAGAATTGCTCTCCAATTTTTAAATTCTTAAATATATATCTATCTAATGATACCACTAAGATACTTTAAAATATGCACATATCATTGAGCATATATGGGTAGCTGAGTTTTATACAAGTTACATATTTCACAAAGTTCATTATAAATTTATCTTTCTGTATCCTATATGAAAGGATGGCAAAAATATAAGGAATATCTTAATTTTATTTCACAACGTTCACAAAAAAATTATGTCACTGTCAACAGCTGAAATGTATGGTATTCAAGTGACCTATACAATGCCAAAATTCAATGCTTTTGGAATTTACAGTGAATTTTCTTAATAGGTACAGGAATTAATACCTTTTCTATTGTTATTATAAAGGAGATATACAAAGGTGTTACAGTTTTGTGAGTCAGGTAAAGATTACATTTTTTGACAATACCATCCCTTCCCTGAATGAATTAATTTATTTGGTCTTCATTATAAATCAAGAAAGAACTCTGCCTAACTTACAACCTTCTTAAGAAAATGTATTAAGCCCCAAATTATATAGTTCTGGCTAAATAAGAATCACTCAACATGTTTTATCTATTATTTCTATCATAACAGCAGTAGCATTTATGGACATAATCATTTTAGGAGCCTAAGTTTATTATGAAGCACTCATCACACACTGTCTCCAAGATGAGAGATGTTTTAATCTTTACATTTATATCTCATCCTTCTCATGGACCAAAGAGGAATGTCTAAATATCAGCTGGCCTCTCTTACATAGTTACCTATGAAAAGGCCCAATGTTGAGAATGCACAAGGGCAGGTGCCCAGAAAGATCATGGAACAGATCTCTCGTATTACAACTAACCTCTTCAGTTCATTGCAGTATGTTCAGAGAAGCCTCAAATTTTATTATCTAAAAATTCACATCAGTTTATTGTTCCACTATGGCTTTCATAGGTAGCAATTTTCCTTTGAAAATTGTCCTCCTGTACTTCTAATAACTTACCCAAACTCCTTTGTTTTCCTTCAGAGCTTCTGTTCTAAAGGTGACATTAGTGAAACAGTAGGAGTCTCTATGAAATTATCTCCTTCTTGAAAGTTAAAAGAAAACTAGCAATAATATGTCACCATACACAGTTTTATAATTCTATGCAATAAACAAAGCTTGGAGAGTTCTGGGAGCATTTTAAAGCAAAGTACTTATATGCCATAAGAAAGCAAGCATTTTGGTGATTGAATTTGTTCTTACTCTGCCTTAAAATATACGGTCAGCTTAAAAATCAAGATGACACTGAGGCTTGAACTTAGGGCCTGGACACTATCCTTTGCTCTTTTGCTCAAGAATCATACTCTACCACTTAACTCACAACTCCACTTTCAGCTTGTTAGTGGTTAGTTGAAGATAATCATCTCATACACATGCCTGCCCGACCTCACTTCAGGCAGCAATCCTCAAATGTCAGCCTCTTGAGTAGCTTGGATGGAGTCTACTTTTGTAGCATATGAGAGATAGTGCTATACAGTAAATCTCTCTTTTGCATGTAAATAACTAGAACTCTCCGCACCATGTGTTGTGGGATGTATTTTCAGTGTGCTTTTTAATATTTTCATATGGTTAAAGATCACATAGTTTTAGCTGTGTAGGTTTCCTTTAATCTTCCAATCTGGTCCATTGTTCTTCTTGACTGTTTTATGCCAGTAGTATCAGGATGACTTTGTTATTATAAACATGTAGTATAATTCGAATTTTGGCATTGTGATCCCACCAAAATCACTATTTGCTTCAGGGTTACTTTTGCTATTTTCGTTCTTTTAGGATTCCAAAAGAACTTCTCCTGTGCCAGTACCAGAAATTCAACACAGAGTGTGGGCACTGTCCTTTAGTTTTTCTGCTTGAGCAAGCTTCAAAACTCTGTCCTCAGATCTCACCCTCCTGAGAGAATCAGCACCCAGCTCCAAAGGAATTTTATATTTGAGTCTTCACTTCTGCAAGAAAGTGTAATGGGATACTGATGGCACTGAATTGAACATGTAGATTGTCTTTGACAGTACCGATTTTCATGACTATTTCTATTGCCCCATGTGTATGAGAGGCCTTTTAATTTTTGGTACCTTTTCAAATTACTTCTTGAAATTCTTTTTTTTCAAATTTTTATTATGAAACTGATGTACAGAGAGGTTACAGTTTCATACGTTAGGCATTGGATACATTTCCTGTACTGTTTGTTACCTTGTCCCTCATACCCGCCTCCCCCTCCCCCTTACCCTTTTCCCCCCTGAGGTGTTCAGTTCACTTACACCAAACAGTTTTGCAAGTATTGCTTTTGTAGTTGTTTGTCTTTTTTTACCCTGTGTCTCTCAATTTTGGTATTCCCTTTCAATTTCCTAGTTCCAATACCAGTATACACGTTTTCCAATATAATCAGATAAGATTACACAGATAGTGTAGGTACAACCACAAGAAGGTGATACAAGAACATCATCAATAATAGAAGCTACAGATACACATGGGACTTTGAAAGTAGTTACAACTGTGATATAACAATTGTCTCCATAACATGGAGTTCATTTCACTTAGCATCATCTTAGGTGTTCATAAGGGTATAGCTATTGGGCCTTGTGATGCTCTGCTATGACTTGCCCAAACCTGTACTAATTATTCCCAATAAGAGAGACCATAGAGTCCATGTTTCTTTCGGTCTGGCTCACTTCACTTCGTATAATTCTTTCCAAGTCCTTCCATTTCCTTACAAATGGGACAATGTCATTCTTTCTGTTAGAGGCATACAATTCCATTGTGTATATGTACCACATTTTCCTGATCCATTCGTCTACTGAGGGGCATCTGGGTTGGTTCCAGATTCTCGCTATGACAAATTGTGCTGCGATGAACATTGTTGTGCTGGTGGCATTACTGTGATTTTGTTTGTGGTCTTTTGGATAGATACCCCAAAGTGGGGCTGCTGGGTCCTAGGGAAGTTCTATATTTAGCCTTCTGAGGAATCTCCATTCTGCTGGCCAGAGTGGCTGAACCAGTTTACATTCCCACCAACAATGAAGTAGGGTTCCCTTTTGGCCACATCCCCTCCAACAATTGTTATTGTTAGTTTTCTTGATATATGACATTCTTACTGGGGGGAGATGGAATCTCAATGTTGTGTTTATTTGCATTTCTTTTATGGCCAGTGATGTAGAGCATTTTTTCATGTCTCCTGGCCATTCTCATTTCCTCATAAGAGAAGTCGCTTTGTAAGTCTTTAGCCCACTTGATGAGGGGGCTATTGGTTCTTTGCAGTTTTGTTTTTGAAAAGGGTAATTTTTTTAGTTCTGCATATATGAGGCCTTTGTCTGTTGAATGGCCGGTAAAGATCTTCTCCCAGTCTGTGGGCTTTCTGTTTATCTTGCCAGCTATGTCCTTTGCCATGCAGAAGCTCTGCAGTTTGATGCAGTCCCATTTGTCCAACCTTTCTTTGATTTGTAGCCTTTCTAGGTCTTTGTTAAGGAAATTCCGTCCTGTGCCAAGGAGCCCAAGTGTTGCTCCTACTCCTTCCTTTCGTGTTTTCAGGGTGTCTGTTTTGATTTCTAGGTCTTTAATCCATTTGGAATTGATTTTGGTGCAGGGTGGTATATAAAGATCTAGTCTTAGTTTGTTGCATGTGTTGAGCCAGTTTTGCCAGCACCATTTGTTAAAGAGGCTATCTTTCTTCCATACCATTGTTTTAGCTCCTTTATCAAAGATTAAGTAGGCGTAGTTCTGTGGGTTCATTTCTGGGTCTTTAATTCTGTTCCATTGGTCTTCAGGCCTGTTGCTATGCCAATACCAAGCTGTTTTTATTACTATTGAAGTTGGGTATTGGAATAGCTCCAGCACTGTTCTTTCGGCTTAGGATTGTTTTTGCTATTCTAGGTCTTTTATTGTTCCATATGAATTTCTGGATTGCTTCCTCTATTTCATTAAAAAATGGTGTTGGTATATTAATGGGTATTGCATTGAATTTGTAGATAGCCTTTGGCAATATTGCCATTTTGATTATATTAATCCTCCCAATCCAGGAGCATGGGAGGTTTTTCCATTTTCTTATTTCTGACTTAATTTCATTTTTCAAGCTTTTGAAGTTCTCATCAAAGAGGTCTTTCACTTCTTTGGTTAAGGATATTCCGAGGTATTTTATGTTTTTAGGGGCTACTGCAAAAGGAGTTGCTTTCCTGATTTCAGCCTCGGTCTTCGGGTTGTTAGCATAGAGAAAGGCCGTTGATTTTTGAAGGTTTATTTTATATCCCGCAACTTTGCCAAAGTTTTGGATCAGCTCTAGTAGCTTGGGGGTAGAGTCTATGGGATTCTTTAGGTATAGGATCATGTCATCTGCGAAGAGAGAAAGTTTAACTTCATCTTTTCCTATTTGGATCCCCTTTATATTTTCTTCTTTCCTAATTGCTCTGGCTAGGAATTCTAGTACTATGTTGAAGAGCAGGGGAGAGAGTGGACATCCCTGCCTTGTTCCTGATTTTAAAGGGAATGGCTTTAGTTTTTCACCATTTAGAGTTATGCTAGCTGTTGTTTTGTCATAAACTGCCTTGATTATATTCAGGAATGTTCCCTGGAATCCCAGTTTTTCCAGGGCTTTTAGCATAAATGTGTGCTGGATTTTATCAAACGCTTTTTCCGCATCCAGAGATAAAACCCTGTGGTTCTTTACCTTGCTCCGGTTGATGTGGTGGATTACATTAATTGACTTGCGTATATGAAACCAACTTTGCATTCCTGGAATGAATCCAGTTTGATTGTGGTGTATGATTTTTTTTGATGACCTGTTGAAGTCGATTGGCCAGAATTTTGTTGACAATTTTTGCGTCTATGTACATCAGGGGAATCAGTCTGTAATCCTCTTTCCAAGATGAGTCCCTGCCTGGTTTTGTGATGAGGGTTATACTGGCTTCATAGAATGAGTCTGGTAGTGAACATTCTCTTTCAATTTCATTGAAGAGTTTGAGAAATATTGGTGTGAGTTCTGTCTTGAAGGCCTTGTAGAATTCTGCAGTGAATCCGTCTGGACCTGGGCTTTTCTTGGATGGGAGATCATTTATTGCTGTTTCTATTTCAATACTGGATATGGGTCTGTTTAGAAGGTTTAAATCTTCATGGTTGAGTTTGGGGATATGAATTTTTTCTAGGAAATCATCCATTTCTTCCAAGCTCGAATTTGTTGGCATAAAGGTTTGCAAAATAGTCCCTTATTATTTTCTGAATTTCGGTTATTTCTGTGGTGATGCTACCTGTTTCATCTCTTATCTTGTTTATTTGAGTGTGCTGCCTTTGTTCTTTGGTCAGGTTTGCCAGGGGTCTGTCTATCTTGTTGATTTTTTCAAAGAACCAACTCTTTGTTTTACTGATTCTTTCAATGGTTTTTTTCGTGTCTAATTGATTTAATTCTGATTTGGTTTTAATTATTTGCTTCTGTCTATTGACGTGGGGTTTGGCTTGTTATTCTCTCTCAAGGAAATTGAGGTGCATCTTTAAATGATTGAGTTGCTGTTTCTCCAGTTTGTTGAAGTATGCACTCAGAGATATAAATTTTCCTCTGAGTACTGCCTTTGCTGTGTCCCAAAGGAGCTGGTACGTTGTGTCCTCAACTTGGTTGAAGTCCATAAACATTTGAATTTCCGTTTTAATTTCTTCAATGACCCACTAATGGTTCAGCAGTGTGTTGTTTAGTCTCCATGAATTGTAGTATTTTCTGTGGTGGCTTATTGAGTTGAGCTCTAATTTTATTCCATTGTGGTCTGAGAGAATACAGAGAATGGTTTTGATAATTCTGAATTTGTACAGATTTTCTTTGTGCCCTAAGATGTGATCTATTTTGGAGAATGTTCCATGTGCTGCAGAGAAGAATGTGTATTCTTTTGTTGCTGGGTGGAATATTCTGTGGATGTCGGTTAAGTCTAGTTGGTCTATGCAATTATTTATTTCTGTGGTTTCTTTGTTCAGTTTTTGGCATGTTGATCTGTCCAGAGGTGATAGTGGGGTGTTAAAGTCCCCAACTATCAATGTGTTTGGGTCTATGAGTGTTTTTAGAGTCAGTAGTGTTTGTTTGATGAAGTTGGGTGCTCCTGCATTTGGTGTGTAGATATTTAGAATGGCTATATCTTCCTGTAGGAGAGATCCCTTTACTAGTATGTAGTAACCTTCTTTGTCTCTTCTTACCTTTTTTAATTTGAAGTCAATTTTATCTGATACTAGGATTGCAACTCCAGCCTGCTTATGGGGGCCATTTGCTTGATAGATTTGATTCCAGCCTTTCACTTTTAGAAGATGTTTACTTTTGCTGGATAGATGTGTCTGTTGGAGGCAGCAGAAAGATGGATCTTGATTTTTGATCCAACTTATGAGCCTATGTCTTTTGACTGGAGAATTAAGTCCATTAATGTTGAGAGTTAGGATTGAGAGATGATCGTTTGTTCCTTTCATTATCACTATCTTGCTTAAAGCTGTGTCTTCCCATTTCCTGATCTGATGTTTACTATTTAGGGGTCATTTCTCTGTCTGTATTGGGATCTTGATTATTTTCCCTGTATAGTACATCTTTGAAGATTTTCTGTAAAGCTGGTTTGGTGGAGATACACTGTTTCAGTTTTTCCTTACTGTGGAAGACTTTTATTTGACCTTCAGCTATGAATGAGAGTTTGGCTGGGTACATAATTCTTGGTTGGTAATTATTTTTATTTAATGTTTGGTATACTTCATTCCAGGCTCTCCTTGCTTTCATGGTCTCTGCTGAGAAGTCTGGGTTAATTCTCATTGCTTTTCCTTTATATGTGATTGTTTTCTTCTCCTTAACAGCTTTGAGTATTTTTTCCTTGCACTCTACTGAACCTGTTTTGATCACTATATGTCGGTGGGATGTCCTATTCTGGTCTGGTCGGGTTGGAGTTCTAAATGCTTCTTGTATCCATATAGGCCTTTCCTTCTGGATATTTGGGAAGTTCTCAGCTAATATTTTGTTAAATAGGTTGCCTATCCCATTAACCTCTTTCTCCAAGTTTTCCTCAATACCTATTATCCTTACATTGGGCTTCCTGATCGTGTCTTGAATCTCGTGTAGCGATTTGTTTTGTTGATTGGACTGGATTTGTATTGATTTTTTATCTTCTCCATAGAATCTGAGGAATCTTCAGCTCCTGAAATTCGCTCTTCTGCTTCAGTTAGTCGGGACTGTAAGCTAGCTACTTGATTTTGAATCTCTTTTCCTTCTGACTGGTCTTTCCTGATGATTTCCATGTCATTTCTTAGGTCTTGTATGGACTTCTTTACTTCATTAACTTCATTGCTTTGGTTTTGAGTCTTGTCTCTTAAATCTTTAAGCTGGTTAGCTATCTTTTCATTTGATTCATGAAGTTCATTTATCTTTCTATTTGTGGATGCCATAAAATTCTCCATTAATTTTTGCTTTGCCTCCTCACGCTCTAGAATAATTGACTGAAGAGATTCAAACTTTTCATTTTTCATGTTTATCAGTAGACTTTGTAGAGCATTTTGGGGGTTCTCTTCTATGTCTTTGATTGACTGCTCTGCTTCCTGCTTGTTTTGAGTGAGGGATAAGACTTCATTGTTTGCCATCTTTCTTGTGTTCCTTCTACCCATTTGGACTGGGAATGCCAATCTACAAGCACCTATGAGCACCATTTAAGACCCAAAGCAGCCCTTACCAAGCACTGTAGTGTAAATTTTACAAGTTCACAGTTATATACAGGTACCCTGTATACCTGTCTATAAAATTAGATTTGGTGTTCCTAAAAAATACAGTTTCAATATAGCAACTGATCCTGGGCCCTGTATTCAGTAGTTACTTATTTACTGTTACAACCCTATAAGCAATTCTTGTTTTTATATTAAGTTCTTTTAGGACTGGCTTTCTCTATGAACCCCTTTGATTCACTCAGATTAAGCTGGGATATCCTCTATCCAATATCCAGGAGTCAATGGAAACTGGAGGTCCAGGCAGTAAGTCAGGAGGGTAAGTTGGAGGTAGTAGAGAGAATAGAGTAAAATGTATTGCGGAGGGGGGTGGTGGTTTTGATTTAGTTTCAGTGACATGGAAATGTGGAGAAGAGTAGAATCAGTAGAAAGAACAAGGTTAAAATGATTGACAATGGAGAGTTAGCAGAAAAGAGTGGAGGTGTTCATAGGAAAGTAATTTAGAGAAAGAGAATGCAGAGAGAGAAATAAAGTAAAGATAGTGGAAGACAGATGCACAAAACAGAGAAAAATTATTTTTAAAAGAAAAAAAATAAAAAGGGGAAAAAAACAGAAAAGGAACAACCCAAACAAACAGCAAAGAAAAAAAACTTGATAAAACAGATAAAAATGGAAAACAAAACAAACCAACAACAACAACAAAAAAAACCGACGACGTTTCAGAAGTGAAAAAAATAAATAAATAAAAATAAAAAATGGAGTCCTCCTTGTTTGGGTGGTTTTTCCCCAGTCTCTGGTTTCGTCGCGATGGTCTACAGTCTATTTTGCTGCTTGGCTGTGTTTCACTTGATTTCAGTTTGCAGGCGGTGGGTTCTGTTCTGATCATTCACCTCTGTTGGTGCAATCCTGGGTCTCTTTGGTTTGCACAGCTTGCTGGCAGTCCTTGGCGTCCTCTCTAGATGGGGACTTGAGGAGACTCAGGAACCGTAGCTCCTCTGTCTGCTGTGGGGCTGCTGCCTTTAACGCCTGGCTATGAATAGGCTGTGGATTCAGCAGGGCGGGGCACCTCTGGCCTGTTTTATCCGACTGAGAGTTGCTTGCCTGGGGGAGGCTACTCGCTCCTGGGAGGGGCGGCCTCTTTGGTGAAGGTAGCTATGGAGTGCAGCTCCGGTTCAGGCTGGGAATTGGGCTTCCACTGTGACGGGACTGTTTAACTTTCTCAGGAACTGTTTGTTCCCCTGTCTGGTGTTTCCGTGCCACCAGGAGCTGCTCGCTGCATTCACTTTAAATTTAGAAATTCCGGCGAGCAGGACGGGGCACCTCTGGCTGAGCCGTGGCCCAGGACACGCCTCCCACCTGGGCTGGGGGCCTTCTCCTGGGCGGAGCTGGCTCTCACTGTTCGGTCCCTCTTGCCCTTTCCAAAGATGGCTACTTTGACCTCACTTTCCCCAGGCCCGCTTTAGTTCCAATCTGGTCTGACCCAATGCCAGTGGCAAAGATGGCTCTTTGCTCTGGCGGTGGGGGAAGGGCTGCCTTCCAGAAGCTGCCCTGTGGGTGCGAGTGGGAATATCTTTCATGGGGTACTCACGCTTTCTCTGTGATTTCAGGTCGTCTGTGCTCAGCTGCCGTCTGGAGTATTTCTCCCTGGTCTACACTGTGTGCTGTGTGCTTTAGCTGCGCGGCTTGCGGGTTGCTGTGCCAGGCGCTGTGCTGGTGCTGGCACTGGAGCAGCTGTGGGACACTGCCCAGAGCTCAGATCTGTGTTTTAAGATGAGCAAAGTCGATTTTTCCTTCCTGGCCAGAATCCCTGTACTGTTAGAACTTACTCTGGCTGTCTTTCTAGGCATAAAAGTTTCTATGGGGTGATAAAACTATGGTGTCGGAGGGAGTGCAGCTATTTCTCTGCAGCTCCTCCGCTGTCTCCTGACCAGTCACGTTCTTGAAATTCTTATGGTTTTTCACTATAGAGATCTTTAACTCTCTTGCTTTAATTTATTACTAGATATTTTAATCTACTATGAGTAAAGATATTTACCTGATTTCTTTCTCAGTTTTCTGACTGTTGGTATATGGGAAAGCTACTTATTTTCTGTTGATTTTATATCTTGCTGCATTGGCAAAGTGCTTACCAGATATAGGATATTACTGGTATAAACTTTAGGGTTTTTAAAGTGTTCGATTATATCCTTTGCAGGTTCTACCTTCTTTTTTGACAAATATGATAATTATTGTCAAGACATTCAGGCCTACCAGTGAACTCAAATGCACCAGAAGCCAGGGGAGCACTTGGCTCACACCAGTCTGTAGACCTACACTCTGTTCTTGCTGACTTCAGTGCTTATAGTCACCATCCAGTAGTTTACCTCCCTATTATCAGGCAGAAAGTAGTGAAGATATATACTTTAGAAGGTCTATACTCAGACTCGAGGCCTTTAGAGTCACTAGATATCAAATACATACTAGGATATGGCTTCTGGTGGTGGCTGGAAGTCCACCTTCCTGTATGGAGAAAAATATATGGAAAATATGTGATTCATAAGGCCTAGAATCAGTCTTCTCAAATCTTGCCGAAAGGAAAAATATGCTGAGATTCAGCTCCCAGGGGGAATGGGGTTCAGTGCTTTTAACTTTTTTCCCAAGAGTTTACCTCCTTGTTTGGTGGAAGGGGCTGTGGAAATCATACAATCGTACTGTCATCGTCTCTAGGTCCTCAGTTCCATCTAGCATCCAATACGTATAGCCAGGAGAAGACACCTAGAAGCCAAATATAATACCAGTCACAGATTTGATGCCTGGTTTCTATTGTGCCCCTCAGACAGTGGAACTCACTCAATCAAGGGAAAGTAGCACCTCTGACTACCGCATCCTCCACTGCCACTATCAGAGTACCTATCTTGCTGCTGAACTTCTCTCTTTGTCCCTCTCCAAAACCATCTCTCATGAGTGTCTGCTATACAGGCAACTCTGATAAATTGTCTCAAAACTATAGGGCTGGGAATATGGCCTAGTGGCAAGAGTGCTTGCCTCATATACATGAAGCCGAGGGTTCAGTTCCCCAGCACCACTCACATAGAAAATGGCCAGAAGTGGCACTGTGGCTCAAGTGGCAGAGTGCTGGCCTTGAGCAAAAAGAAGCCAGGGACAGTGGTCAGGCACTCAGTCTAAGGTCCAGGACTGGCAAAAAAGAAACACTATAATAAGGGTTGAGTGAGAGCGGTGGATGAGAATTTTGAAAGGGGTGACATTAATCAAGAGCCACCATATTCATAAATTTCTGTGCTGAATGTAAACTCCTTTGTACAACTAGTTAAAGAAAATAAAAATGTAGGGGCTTGGAATGTGGCTTAGTGGTAGAGTGCTTGCCTAGCATGCTTGAAGCCAAGGGTTGAATTTGTCAGCATCACATAAACAGAGAAAGCCAGAATTGGCACCGTGGCTCAAGTGGTAGAGTACCAGACTTGAGTAAAAAGAAGCTCAGGAACAGTGCTCAGGCCCTGAGTTCAAGCCCCAGGACTGGCAAAAGAAAAGTGTAGTTTAAAAAAATACTACCAGAACCATGACATTTTTCCTTATTTTCAACCCACCAGAATATTGCAGTCTTGAAAAACGGGCTCTTCTCATTCAACTGATACTCATGATTATCATGAGTATAAGGAAAAATATCTTGGTTCTGGTAGTTGAATGAGAAGGAGTATAGAAAATAATCACCTTTGCTCTCATTCATGCTGTCACAGTGATTCCAGGTATGAATGAATAGCACTGAAGTTAAAAAGCCTGAAATGATGAGCCATTCCATAGAAATTGCTGACCTAGAGAGTCTCAGAGACCTGTAGGAAAGTTTATGTGACTGAATAGTAAAACTTTGTAAATGGTAATCAAATTGTCCATTATATCTAAGCATATATTGAAGGTTATAACTATTTAAGACCTAGTTCACATTCATGCAGGCATGAAAGAAAGAGCAGTGAAAGACATGAATGAATTCCTTGTCATTACAAAATAGTCTAGTGAAAGAACACAGATGGAGAAATATGAACAGTTATAAAATGTAATTGGAGATTCTAGGTGAGGAAAACTTATCATGAATCTGTTTGCCAATTAAATCATAAAAACTGTTTCATGTTATTGTTTTATGTTACATTTATTTGATCACTAATAAAATTAAATGCGTAGTAAAAAAGACAAATAGGCTCTTTCTCAAGTTGGCATTTTACTTTACAGCACTCAGAGATAATGGGAGCGACAAAACAGCTTTCTTTACAAGGGTAACGATATATGCTGGAACAGGCTCTGTAACGCCAAGTTCCCACACTGAATTTAAGGTTTCCTGGAAGTGTAGTCTTATAAAGAACCTAGAATTGTCGGGCTATCACCAGGGCAATCAGGATTACCTTTCCATCGAATCTTCACATTGCCCTTTCATTCTTGTATTTGTATGCCTTGGCTGGCTTTGAACTACATTTCTCAGATCTCAGTCTCCTAAGTAGCTAGGATTACAGGAAGAATCACTGGTGCATAGCCATTTGAAACTTAAAACAACCAAATATGCACAAAACCAGAGATCTTTGCATTTTAACACCATGAAAAGGTTTTTTAAATGCAAAAAAGAACATGATAATACAAGAAATGAACAGATTATAAAATTTGCTCACTGACTTTTACCATTTTGAAAATACATGAAGAACAGAGAAGATAGGAGAAAATATAATGCATATTTAATGTGAATATGTCAAGATCTTTTCCAAATAGTATCAAGATAACAAGAGCAATTAAAATTTAAAAGACGATTTTTAGCAAACACTTGACAAGAATGGAAATAAGTCCATCAAAAGACGTTTAACAGTTTTCTGTCCGCAAAACACAAGTTAAAATAAAAGAATACTACATGAGAAAAAATGGAATAGAAATTCTAAGTTCTTGTATCTCATAGAAATGGGTCAACAATTAGAAAGTAATTGGGCCTACTTTTGTAGCGCTGTGAAGAATAGTCAGAATTTATAACAACCAAACTGGTTTCCAAATGACTTTTTTAAAAAGCTCTTCAAGTTAGGAACCAGTGGTTCACACAGTTTGAAACCAGCCTGGGCAGAAAAGTCCATGAGACTCTCACCTCCAATTAACCCCCAAATGGCCAGAAACAGAGCTTTGGCTCAAGTGTTAGAGTGCTAACTTTGAGCAAAAATGCTCAGGGACAGCACCCGGGTCGTGAGTTCAAGAAGTCCCAGGAGTGGCACACACACACACACACACACAAACACACACCACAACCACCACCACCAAAATCTCTTCAAAGGGTAGGACTGTTTGTGATAATTGTATTATACCCCTCCCTGACAACGCAGTGGTATTTTTATTGAAAATGACAGCTGTATCCAGGCATAGCAGTCTTCCTCAGGTTCCAGTGAAGGAAAAGCACAACACGTGCAAAGATTACTTTACTTTGCTGAATGAATGATACAAGACACTTCTCAGTGTTGTGTCTGAATGGACACTGGCCAGAAAAATAGAAAATTTTAAAACACTGAAACACAAATTAGCAATATTCAAATGCCAAAAGTAAAACATTTTTAGAAGGAACATTAAACTGCTAAAGTATGAGAAGTGCCTTTCTATTTTTTGCAGTACTAAAAGACAAATCTATTTAAAATAAATGTAAGTATTTTTATCATATGGTGTACAACAATGGAAATATTCTATGACAGGAACAACTAATGGGTAGAGGATAGAACTCTATAAGAGTCAATGATTTTTGTTTTTGATATTACATTGGCATCAATTAACTAGTTTTTGATGAAGTGAGTGTATTAGACATAATCTTCATGCTGATGAAAAACATGTAAAATATATCCAAAAGCAAATAAAAGCGCAACAAAATCATTTCTTAACAAAAGACCAGCTATACACAAAAGAAGTTATTAAGTGAGGCAAACATTCTAGAATTTAGATTAAATCACAAAATATTAAAAGTAACTCCTCAATTACTAATAATTATTATACAGTTGAAATGTTTTCACTGATTCATAAAATATGAAAATTCTTTAGGATTCTTTAATGGAGTCCATGTAATGTATACACACACACACACACACACACACACACACACACTATATATAATGTATATTATTTAAATTGGGGTAAAATGTCTCTTCTCAGCATGCATTCTTTCTTTATTATGAAAAATTTCAAAACCCATTATTTTAGCTTTTAAGATGGAAATACTTGCCTATAGTCACCCTGCTGTGAAACAACATATCAGAAGTTTTTCCTCCAAGGAAACTGTAACTTAGTAGTCATTTGTCAACTTTCCCCTACTCTACATACCTATACTCCCTGGAATCTACTAAACCCCTTTCTATTGTCAAATTCTACACTCTTCCAGGTTCCAAAATGAGTGACATTATGTGATTTCTTGTCATTTGTGCCTGGATTTCCTCATTCAACATAATGATTTACAGCACTATCCATGTTACTATAAATAATGGAACTCATGTCTTTTTAATAGCTGAATAGTGTTCCATTAAATATACAAACTGTATTTTCTTTATCCTCCAGTTGGTGGAATACATAGGTTTTTTACCTCTTCTGCACTTATGAATGATTCAGCAATGAACATGGAAATAACATACTTATTACCTTTGGATATATGCACAGCATTGGGATACTGGATCATACAGTAGCACTATTTTAAATTGTTTGAGGAACTTTTTTTTTTTTTTTTTTTTAGCCAGTCCTGGGCCTTGGACTCAGGGCCTGAGCACTGTCCCTGGCTTCTTCCCGCTCAAGGCTAGCACTCTGCCACTTGAGCCACAGCGCCGCTTCTGGCCGTTTTCTGTATATGTGGTGCTGGGGAATCGAACCTAGGGCCTCGTGTATCCGAGGCAGGCACTCTTGCCACTAGGCTATATCCCCAGCCCCTGTTTGAGGAACTTTTATACTGATATTGATCCCTTTTGTATTTTTTAATCCCTTTCTGAAATTTTTCCACTAACCACTTCTTTCTTTTTCTCTGTCTCATTTTCTGTCTCTCTCTCTCTAATAAATTACTATTTAGTTCTATTGCCTATTTTAAAATGTTATTATATTGTTTTACTGTCACACATGACATTCTTTGTATGCTGTAGATTCAAACCTGTAGTGATAATTATATTTCCAAATATTTTTCTGTTCTGTACATTGCCCCTTTTCGCACTGTTATTTCCTTTGCTTTGAAGTTTTTTTTAATTTTTCTATAATACTGTGTCTGTTTTTGTTTTTGTTTGCTGTGCTTTTGTAGTCTGGCCAAAATATATAGTAGTCTGTAGATATGTAGGTTTATTTTTAGTGTGTCTATTCTATCCTATTTTTATCCATTTTTATTCCAATACCATGTTGTATTAGTTACCATAGATTTGTTGTGTGTTTTGAAGTCTGGTAGCATAATACTTCCTGCTTGATTATTTTTGCTAAAAAAATATCCTTGAACAAAAACATTGGGAGTTTTCTAAATCTATGTAAGTGTCATAATTTTTCTAATTCTGTAAAAAATACCATTGGTATTTTTATAAAAACTGCATTGAATACATAATTTACCTTTCAGTAATAGAGATATTTTAACAACATTGATTTTTTTCATATGATGGACATGGAATGTCTTTGCATGCTTTTTCACTTTCTTCACTGCCATTCATTCATGTTTTATAAATTATCTTTTATAATTCTTCACTCTGAGTTCATTTTATTCCTCAGTATTATTTTGGGGGAAACTCATATAAATGGGACTGCATTCTTGGTTTCTGTTTCTGGAACTGGCTAGTCTAAAACAGCATTATTACTGTTCTGGAGTGTTGATTTTATATATTGAAATTGTAGTTAATTTATTTTTTAGTTCTAATTAGTTTTGGTGGTGTTATCAGAATTTCAGATATATAAGATCCTGGCAACTTCTTTTAGTTTTTCATTGTTATAACAAATGTGGTATGCAAAGAGGTTCAGATCCAGCCCAGGCAAAAAAAAAAAGGCTGTGAGATTCTTATCCCCAGTAAACCACCTGAAAACCAAAAATGGAGTTGTGGTTCAAAGTGAAAGGGTACTAGTCTTGAGCAAAAAAGCTCAGGTGCCCAGGTCCTGAGTCAAAGCCCTATGACCAAAACCAAAAACACATTAAGATTCCATACCATTCCAGTAAGCTTAGCCATCATCAAAAATACAAACAAATGCAAAAAAAACAACCCCTAGTACACTGTTGATGGGAAGGTTAACTGGTGTAATCACTCTGGAATGTGGTTTGGAGATTTCTCGAAAAACTTAACATATTACTATCCTATGATCCAGAGATCCCATATTTTGGCGTCTACCCAGAATATTATAAGTCAAGATACAGTAAAGAAACATGCAGATCCATGTTCACTGCTGCACAATTCACAACAACTGTTATAGAAATAGCCCAGATGCTTTACAATGCATGAGTGGATCAAGAAAATTTTACTCAACTATCAGAACATGCCATTTGCAGGGAAATGGGTGAACCATAAAAATTATGTTTTGTAAAATAAGTCTGACTCAGATAAGTGGTGCATATTTATTCACATGTGGAAGTTATAACTGAAATGCAAATGTACATGAAAACCTGTACATGGATATATGTATATGCCTAAATATATATTCACACACAAAAAATTGATTAAAGGATGTTATACTTAGAGGAGGAGCCTAATGGTATAACTCCTCTAAACAATTAAAGAGTCATTTAACAGAGTGAATACCAGGAAGCTGAAACATGTGGGGGTGGAGGGGTTGGGGAGTAGGAGGACAGGAAATACCCTGAAAGGAGGGAGCAAATGTGAACTAATACAGTGATTGTATTCAATGTACATTATATAAAAATTGAACAACATAACTTGAGGGAATAAGGAAGAACAATGGAAAGAGTAAAGTGATCAAGATACATAGTACTCATCATCTAACATGGAATGGAAATCCCTTTGCACAATTATTTAACAATAACAATGATAATATGATATCGATTGACAAAATGAATTAAAAGTGATCCAATTATATCCATAGTACATGAATCTAAGAAGAAAGAGAAAATCCTAAAGAGATTCATTTTAGATATAAAAAAACACAAATAGTTCATAAACTCCTTTACTAAATGATAACTCCTTTGCACAACTAATTAAAGAAAATAGAATTAAAAATAAAGATTTGAGGAGATTTAAAACAAATTGTAAAAACACAAATAGCTTTCTTTTTAAGTCTAGGGAAAATATTCCTTACAAATAGTAACCAAGAGTAACCTGGAAATAACATTCTCATGGACATTTCTGCCCTAGTTGGCTTCCAACCATGATCTTCAGATCTCAGGCTTCTGAGTAGCTAGTGCCCAGACAGAGCAAGTTTTATTTCTGGTTCTTACTCTGGTTTAGTTATCAAGTAAATCTGGATTCTTTCCATATTCAATAACCATAACTGGACACTAGTGACTAACATCTCTAATTCTAGCTTCTTAGGAGGATGAGATCTGAAGATCACTATTCGAAACCAGCTCAGGCAGAAAACTCCATGAAAATCTTATCTTGAGTTAACCCAAAAAGACCTGAGAACGGATGTGTGTGTGTCAGTTGTTAGAATGCCATCCTTGAAGGAAAAAGCCAAAGCAAAATGTGAGGCCTTGCATTCAAGGCCCAATACTGGCACACACACAAAACACACAAACACAGAAACACAAACATACACACACTTTCGTGTGTGTGTGCACACGCAACCCTAATTATAAGTATCAGGCACTTTAGTGTTAAATATATTCTCAATTAATTTAAAGATAAACCTCCATTTGTTTTTAGGAAAGGTTATGACAAAATAGAATACAGTAGGCATGCCATAAAATACATTCCTTATTGAGCTGTTCAAACAGAATAAAGAAAATAACCATTTTTATCTGTATTTACTTATTTAGTACTTAGTCTCTGTTTCCTTTGCTTGACCTTCTGATACTTTAACTTTTGGATTTCTGTAGATAACTCCTAATCTGAAAATATTTGGTTTTTTGTTTGTTTGTTTGTTTTGGCCAGTCCTGGGGCTTCTAATCTGAAAATATTTGGTTTCTATGTAGCCATTTTCTTTCAAATTACTCAGTACAAAAATCAGTTTCTTTTCACAATACCCCTCATTGAATCTAAAAGTATTAAATTTCAAATTACTATGTGAATTGCTTCTGAAATCTCTCATCTAGGATGCTTTGCATTAATTTTTAACACTTTCCCCATCTTATTCAAAAAATACAGTGAAACTCTAGGGTTCTAGAAATGTGAATGTTTATTCTGACTTCATATCCCTCCAAGTTTATTTGAAGAAATCCAGGAAGTAGAATCATCTAGAGGCTAACAGATAGGGAGCATTGACATATCTGCTGTACTGAGATCTCCAGGTATCTCGGAGTGAAAATAAAAAGATGCATAGATCAATGGGACAAAATAGATAGAACAAAAATAAGATCTTACCGGATCATAAAAGAAGCATTTCAAGTGTTACTATTAAATGAGTGATATAATATAATTGTGGCATTTGTGGATAATACTGTTATATTCCCATCTCCTTCAGATGAAAATCTAAATGCCTAACAGTAGTCCCCATGACTGTACAAAATTTTGGTAGTTAACTCAGTATCTGGTCTCATCTCCCTGTCTCATCCTTGCTCATATTAGCCTCTCTGACAAGGCACATTCTATCTCAAGGCATCAGAAGCATGATGTATTATTTCACTTTATTCAGGTTTCTATTCAACTAATAGCTATTCTGAAGGGTTCTCTATCTATAAAAAGCAGCACACCCCAAGATCCACTTTGTCCTTTCACAATTTACTTGCTTTTTTGTAAACCAATTATCACAACCCAGTGTACACATATAGAATGTGCTGGGAAGAAAAAAACAGGTCTGTTTCCATGTTATAAGTTTCAATATTATCAGGGTGAGGACTGTGCTTCTTTTTCCCCTCCTAAAATACTTTCAGAAATAATGTACAGCTTCCTATTGGCTCATTGCCTATATATGAGAAAATTATGATCACTTGTAAACATGTACGATCTTAGTCTAAACTTGGTAAATGTGAAGAAGTGATTACTATCTCCTTCTAATAGGATATAAGATAAAGCTGGGAGCCAGTGGCTCACACTTGTAATCCTAGCTACTCAGGAGACTAAGATCTGAGGATCAGGGTTCAAAGGCAGCCTGGGCAGACTGTGAGAATCTTATCTCCAATAAACTACCAAAAAGCCAAAAATGGATCTGTGGCTCAAATGGGAGACTGCTAGCCTTGAGCAAAAAAGTGCTCAAAGACAGCAACCATGCCTTTAGTTCAAGCCCCCTGTTTGTTGTGCACATGTGCATTCATGCACGAACGCGCGTGTATGCGCGCGCACACACACACACACACACATACACACACACAATGGAAGCAAGCTTCAAGACAATAGAAATCTTGACAGTTTGGTTTGATGCCCGATCAAGATTGAACTTCCCTCTTATGCAAAGGAAGTTGGTAAGATATGTGTGCATATACACATATATATGCATATATTATACTAAAATGTTAAAAAAATGTAATAAGATTTTATTCTAGTCCATGAGCCAAGAAAGTTAAGAGTAAAGGCCTAGCCTGTGAACTCAGTAGTCTACATTTTTGTATATTATTCTTATTAGCACTTTATTATACCCTTGATCACTAAACCAGAGTAAGAACCAGAATTAAAACTTGCTCTGTCTGGGCACTAGCTACTCAGAAGCCTGAGATCTGAATATCATGGTTGAAAACCAACTAGGGCAGCAGTGTCCATGAGAATGTTATTTCCAGTTAACCAGCAAAAAGCCAGTACTGGAAATAAAGTGCTAGCGTGCTAGTTTGAGCAAATTGCCATGTAAAACCACTATGCCCAGAGTTCAAGCCCCAGTGTCAGAAAAAAAAAGACTTACTCTTGGTTTTGGTTGTATATCTCCAAATTACTATGACACAATATAAAGTCAATGGACCAAAGGCATAAGAGAGCTGATTGCTGTCTTCCTTCACTCCTTAGGATGTATAAGCTAGTGAAGCAGGGTTTCCAGGCCCTAGGCCAGGAAAATGATTTAACACATGGTTCATGATTTGATTTGGAGACTAATGAGATAGCATAGATAGATGACAGAGATAAGAGTTGTTATCTAAGGCAGAAATTTTTTTTTAATTTTATTGACAAGGTGTTGAACAAAGGGGGTACAGTTACATAATAAGGCAGTGAATACATTTCTTGTGATATCTTACACCCCCATTTTTCTTTCCCTTCCCTAAATCATGTAGACATATATACAATATCTAGTGTACCAAAATCACATACAATAACCACATAGGGTATGCCACAGTAAATCCATCTAGAACTTTAAAGATAATGTCAACAATAGACTCCTCCTGTGTCCTTCTCTTGGAGTTGTTTTTGCTTATCCTCGTCTTATATGGTCGTGTGTAAATAGCTGTTGAGCTATTGTGATCCACTGATAGGTTTATTCTAAGCCTTTTTATGTTTAGTAGTTGTTTGGTTTTAGATACATAATGTAAAGTCGCTGACCCAAACATGTGGAAATACCATTTGAGAAGAAGTTTGTTGTTTTGCAGACCTTGTCTCTACTGTCCTCCTCCCTTACTAGCAGTCATATATCAAGGAAACCATGCCCCTTTGTTCTTTGTGTTCTAGGCTTGCCTTGTTCAACATTTGTTCAAGTTCTGACCATTTCCCTGTGAATACCAATATTTTATCATTTCTAATCACTATGTAGTATTCCATTGTGTATAGGTACCACATTTTTTGAATCCATTCATCTGTAGTGGGGCATCTGGGTTGTTTCCATCTTTTGGCTATTGTGAATTGTGCAGCGATAAACATGGATGTGCAAATGTCTTCATTATATTTTGAGACCTGTTGTTCAGGATAGATGCCTAGGAGTGGTATGGCTGGGCCATAGGGTATGTCTATGCTGAGCTTTTTGAGGATCCTCCACACTATTCTCCAAAGTGGTTGTACTAATTTGTACTCCCACCAACTGTGGAGAAGGGTTCCTCTTTCCCCGCATCTCCTCCAGCATTTGTTGTTGCCAGAGTTCAGAGTATAGGCCATTCTAACTGGAGTGAGGTGTATCTCAGGGTTGTTTTTATTTGCATTTCCTTTACTGCCAGGGATGTTGAACATTTCCTCATGTGTTTCTTTGCCATTTTTATCTCTTATCTTGTGAAATCTCTCTTTAGCTCTTTTGCCCATTTAATAATTGGTTTACTGGGTTTGGAGGGGGTTAGTTTTTTTAGTTCTCTGTAGATGACAGATATTAGGCCTTTGTCTGTTGCTGTGCTGGTGAAGATTAAGGCAGGAATTTTTGGTGCACTACTATGTCCCAAACTTTTGAAATAGACCTAGGAATCTAGAATTAGAGCTAATGTCCCTCTGGGTATCATAATGTGTAATAATTCTAACATAGAAGTATAAGGTTTATGTCCTGCCTAGACTTTGGAGGAAGATAGGTATATATATATATGCTTTATGCATATATGCCTCTTTATAGCCAGAATGCAAATTTTATAAAAATTAAGATTTTTTTTGAGTGATATAATGTTTGCTTTTTTTCTTTATTGTCAAAGGGAAGTACAGAAGAGTTACAGTTTCACATGTAAGGCAGTGAGTACATTTCACTTTTCAGTTAGTCCCCAGAGCTAGGATTAGGCAGAGCCAAAGTGTCAGGAGTATCAAGAACGAGCAGCAATTACTATTTGAAAGTTAGTGCTGGGTGGGAAGCACAGAAATGGAGGGCCAAAGGGTGAACAAATACAGCATGATACTCACTGGATACTATGTTGAAAATGAACTATAAAACTTGTGGACAATGACAGGAGGGAAAAACTGGGAAAGCAGAGTGACATTGCTCAAAAAGAAATGTACTCATTACCTCACTTATGAAACAGTAACCCCTCTGTACAACATCTGTATAATAATAAAAATATTTTATAAAAACTAATGCTATGGTTGTTATTTCTATGCTATGGTTGCTATTTTTCAACTACAAATATCCATACAATAAAAACAAAAATAAATTCCATATGTTTTGAAGTTGATT
Organism: Perognathus longimembris pacificus; assembly: GCF_023159225.1. Lineage (NCBI taxonomy): Eukaryota > Metazoa > Chordata > Mammalia > Rodentia > Heteromyidae > Perognathus > Perognathus longimembris. The sequence continues at coordinate 68,149,114 of NC_063188.1, read as the reverse complement.
TGCAAGAAAAGCTGAGGAAGGAGGATCACAAGTTTGAGGCTAGGCTGGATTACATAGTACATTCTAAAGCCAATATGAACTACAAAATGAGACCTTGTCTCAATAAAAGAAAAAACTACCAAAATAAATACAGAAAAAATAAATTAATAAGTCATGTGGAAACTTATTTAAAACACAGAAATCAATACTACTATTAATTATAGTTTTATGAAATAAATATGAGCAAGACTGATATATCAAATGCATGACGACACTTATCTCTATACAAGTGACATGTCAGTTTGGTGTGGCAGTAAACAGATGGCATATCACTTATAATTTCTTAATATTTCATCTAATTTTTAATAAATACAAAGGAACTTTAAAACCTTATAGCTAATAATTTTATTGAGGCATTTTCAGAAATGGTCAGTTCTCATTTGTATAAAATACACATGGACATAAAGCATCTGAATAATACAAGGAATAAGCTAGATGACAGAGACAAATCTGAAGTTGATATTTGACACAGAATACATACTTTTTAATATAAAACTTGACTTAACCAATTTCCACTGAAAAATAAATCAGAAAACTGATTAAAGATCCAAAATCAAAAGTGTCACCAGGAGCCAGTGGCTCATACCTATAATGCTAACTATTCAGGAATCTGAGATCTGAAGATCAGGGTTTAAAGCCCACCCAGGCAGAAAAGTCCATCCAGATTCCATCTCCAATTAAGCAGCAAAAATGTAAGACTAGAAGCTTGGCTCAAGTAGTAGAGTACCAGCTATGAATCATAAAGACAAATAAAATCATGAGGCACTGAGTTTAAGCCCCATCTCTCACACACACACCACCACCACCATCACCACCACCACCACCAGAATTAGTGGAATTAATGTTTGTCAATTTAGTACTAGCTAATTTTAATAACAATTGTAATGCTATTTAAAACATTTCAGAACAGTGGCAAATAATGAAACCTTACCAAATCATATATAAATCTAGTACAATTTTAATAACAAAATTTGGTCGAGACGGCGTTACAAAAGCCACAATTTTACCTGGGAATGCAAATAAAACAATTCTAAATGAAATGTAAGTAAAATCCAGCAACATAGCAAAAGGTTTTCCCTTGTGGATTTATTGCAGAAATGTGTGAAACATTAAATAAGTAATATTCTAATTCATTGCATCAACCAATTAAAGGGAAAAAAACATAAAATGTTGACAGTACACACTGAGAAGTCATTTGGTAAAATATAAGAGCCAATTCTAGTTATGACACAGTAAAATAGGAATATAAGAAACTCCTAAATGTATTAATAACTATGAATAATAGCAAACATGACATCTATAAGATACTAAAAATTATGCCAATGAAAATTAAAAAATAGGACAAGCAAGTATGGCATCTTCATTATATAATGCTGTTCTGGCAAAACAAGCTATTGTTATGTAATAATAATCAGTATAAACATTATAAAAAACAGTAAATTTTTTACATGTTAAATGGCTGTGTATCTAGAAAGTCCAAAATATACTATTTTTAAGCCAACTGTCATTTAGAGAATTAAACACATTGGGTGAAAGATAAATATATAAAGTTCTATAGATTGCCTTCATTGCCAAAATTAACAACTTACATATGAAAAGAAAAAACATCCAATTGATAGATGTCAAGATATGAAAAATTTTATAATATTTTAAAATAAATTGGATTACATATGATAAATCTATAGGAAAAATATGAAAACAAGACTGAAAGCTTTCAGTGATGTACTAAAACTCTTGAGTGTAAAGGATCATTATTAACTGCTAAAGATTAATATTACTAAGTAATCTTCTAAAGAGGAATGCAAAGTTTTAATGTATATCTAACTACGGTGTTAGACTCCTTTTAATTGTTAAAAACACTCTTAATTTTCATTAAAAGTATATAGATAACAAATTATATGAGAAAAATTAAAAGGGAACTTGCTTTACCAAACTCTAAAATTTATAGTCATCTATTACATTTAAAATATGTAATACTGACTCAGCAATTTGAAATAGGGCAATTAAAAAATAATAAAACAACAGTACAAGAAATGTATCCAATGCCTAACGTATGAAACTGTAACCTCTATGTACATCAGTTTTATAATAAAAACTTAAAAAAAAAATAAAACATACATTCCTTAGAAGAACGAACTCACAGTCCAATAAAATGAATACCAGAAAACTGGTATTTGAAAGGTTTAGGGGGGAGGTGAAGGGGAGCTGTAGAAGAATGAAGAGAGAAAAGGGGGAGAAAATGCAATCATAATATAAAATGCATGTCTTACAAAATTAAGAAAATTATGGGGAGAAGTTGGGTTGTGAGGAATGGAGAAGAATGATGGAAGGATGACACCATCAAGATGCCTTGTATTAATAAACTTATTTGTTGAATGTTAACTCTTTTGTACAACTACTTAAAGATAATAAAAATATAATTGAAAAACAAAAAGCAAATGTAATAAAATCATGCAATTGGCTACCTAATGTATATAGAATATAGCGTTGAATTTCTATGTTTCATCATGTACAAAATAAGTTTCATAAGGCTGGTTCCTTAAATGATTGAACACAAACTTTAAAAGTAATAAAAATATTATTTGGAAAAATGCAGTTTACTAATGGTGTAAATGGCTGAGACAGAACATCCATCGGAAATAGGTAGGAAAGCTAATGGTATATAAGAATTAGTGCTCTGTCTAAGTTTTGCAATTCTAAAGGAAACTATATCATCAATAAAATAAAAACTAATTATAAAATGGAAAAATTTTATCTCATGAGCTACAAAGCATTAAATATACTTTATAGTAAGAATTTCTATAAATTCATAAGAAAAATAGCTAAACAAGTAGGAATTGGCAAAGCACTAAAGAATCCAAGTACAAAAAAGAAATCTTCATTGAAGTCAGGTAAATGACAAAGTTACATGCAAAACAGTGTAATTTTTTTCTTTCAAGTTTTCAAGCATTAAAGACGCTGACGAGAATGCTAGCAACTTGTAATATTCCTGAAAACCAAACATATAGTGACTTAGCATTTTTGAGAATCCAATCTAGAGAAATAAAAGCACTTGTATATATTCAGCAATATCACAGGGAGGAAACAAAAAGGAAATACACTACAACACATAACAGACCGTTCAAACTCTTTTTTGGCAAGTCTATATGCAGCTGCAATAGGAAGAATGTGAGTTAGAGTGACTGAAAGAAAGTGATCAAATATGGCTACTGATAAGAAAGGGTGTCATCTGCCTTGTTAATTTTACAGAAACTACATCAATAAATTTTCTATATGAGGCTAGAGAAAAACATGGAGAGACATGTATTATGTTCTGGAACTTGTTACCTGGGAAGAAGGGAGAAGACAAAAATGGAGGATAGGGTGCGGATTTAGTCTAGCATTGTTCCCATGGTTGTGAACAGTTTATAATTTTCAATTAGCACCAAATTTAAATTTCCAATTACAGAACAAAGCAATATCAAAAGTACCAATTCTATATTTGGGTCAAAACTGAGCAATAAGTCGGTGAGGATTTGGAGGCACAGTAAAATTTACTCATATGCATAAATTTCTAGACCCAAAATTATTCTCAAGGTTCACAATTAGAACACAAAATATTTTATATATAATTGTTCCACAACTTTCTTTGCAAGAGCACAATGAACTTACGGGGTTTTCACCAAACCATAAACATAAATGTGAATATCATCATCAAACTTAATGAAGTAGACAGACGGCTTGGCCACTACTTGGTGGATGAAAATGCCAGTTCTCTTGGATCCATCATCTTTGGCGTGCTCAACCTGCTTGCCCACAAGGCTGTCGACCACTTCTCCTGGCTCCTGTTCTGCTGTAGGGAAGTAGTAGTTGGAGTCTGGAATGATGCGAAGGTCCCCATCTTTGTAGTCATCCAGAAGAGTGTACATATAAAGGACCGGATCTTTCTCGTAGGTGATGTAAAACCAAGTGTCCATCACAGGGGCTCGCGCTAGTACCATGCCCTTCCATTCATCTTTCGTACCGTGCTCGCCTTCAAACACATGCTCCACTGCCTTGCCAATCAGGGAATCAGCTAGGCGCGAATCTATGCGAGGAGATGGCACTCTTTCGGGAAGAATTTCAAGCGCTAAAACTCTCTTGTCACGATGCAGTTCCAGTCCGTACACGCTGTCTTTGCCATCGTATTTAATAATGTACAGAGTGGGCTTCACGGAAACCTGCTCAAGCACAGTGCCCTTCCACTGCTCCACTGGCGCGTTGCCTTCTTTCCAGCCGTGTTGAATGCGACAGCCCACGATGTTCCTACGAGTGAGGAAAGTGGGCTTGCGCCGCTGCTTTCGGTGAGTGTGCCTTTTCTTCATCAGGTATGCGGACACACCATCCACGCCGGTTGGAGGCACAGTCGAAGGAGACATGGCTTGGCAGAAGGTTTAGGCAAAGCTGCCGCTTGTTTGATCAAGCTGATAAAGTCAACACTTTCGAATACGGAATCTTTTTCTTTCGCGATTAAGGGGACGCGATCGGTCTTCCCTCTTCCAGTCTCAATCGTTTGGCAGAAACGCGCTTGGTTCGCACAGGGCAGCTTTTGCCTCCCGCTGGTGTCCTTTCGGGAGGGGAGGCTACCGCAGGGTTAGCTGGAGAGAGATGGCGGGCGCCATCCGCGCCTGGCGCCTTTCCCCAACTCCCAATTCCAAGTCCTCCAAATCGGCCCCTTAGCTGTTGTTGTTGATGTTGCTGCAGCAGCGGCGGCCCGGCGACAGAGAAGGAGTCCACGTGGAAGGGAAACGGGAGAGAAGAGACTAGGCTACAAAAGCCAAGTGCCAACAGCGGCAAGTCTCCTAGCAGGCAGCGCGGCCTGGCCTTTGGCAGTGCAAGCCTGTTTGGCCCATCTGGGGAACCGCGGTTTTTGCAGCCTTGGGAACCCGCCTCTTCAGAGCCCGCCTGTGCCTCGGCCCCGCCTCTACCCTCACGCCTTCCGCTCAGCGGGCTGGGGCAGGAACACAGGAGGGCTCTTTTATTTCCTCTCTCTGAGACTGCTTCTTTCAAATCCAAGCCAGTCGGCCGGACTCCCCTTCCTCTGGATCTCTGCCTGCCTGCTGCCCAACAGCCCCATCTACAGCAGTTCCATCTGCTTTCTATCTTCCAGGAATTCCTTACAAGCTTCACCCCCCCAAAAAAAAATCAGAGTGTAGACAAGATTCAAAGGAGGGGAGAGAAATGTACAGATTATTTTCTTTCAAAGAAGAAAAAGCTATGCACAGTCCACCATCTTGATCGAAACACTGTATTTTCTCCCTGATGATTCTTGGTAATGATTTTTTTCCCCTAATGTGAAGGAAATATATTGATATTGTAAAGATATTCAAAATTCAAGAAAATAAAAGATAAAACTAGCCTTTTTCTTACAATCTGGACATACACCAAAATGTAAACCATGCTAATTTCTCTCATTAATATAATTGAACTATAAATTGGAAAGAATATGCTGTGCTTTCAAGGCTTTTTTTTTCATATATAACGAGCATTTTCTATGGTTAGTCAGTGCTCTGAAAACATCAGTATTACTGGTTCCATGTTATAACTTTGTAATATTTCTTTTATGGTCCATAATTTATCCTATCTCTGAAAAAATAATAATTAAAACTATTTTACCTTTATGTATGAATTGATTAAGCATGTGTGGACCATATTTCTAAGGAATAGTTAATGACATACAGGAGTAAATATGACATTAGAAGTGTTAAGAAAACTGACCCTAATTTTTTTTAAGTTTTTTTTTTGTTGTTTTTTTTTGGCCAGTCTTAGGCCGTGAACTCAGGGCCTGAGCACTGTCCCTGGCTTCTTTTTGCTCAAGGCTAGCACTCTGCCACTTGAGCCACAGCGCCACTTCTGGCCGTTTTTTTTTCTGTATATGTGGTGCTGAGGAATTGAACCCAGGGCCTCATGTATACGAGGCAAGCACTCTTGCCACTAGGCCATATTCCCAGCCCCTTTAAGTTTTTATTATAAGACTGATGTACAGAGAGGTTACAGTTTCATACATTAGGCATTGGATACATTTCTTGTACTGTTTGTTACCTTGTCCCTCCTGACCCTAATTTTATAAATAAAGGAGAAAAAGATTCTCTATCTCTCTGTCCCTCTGTGTGTGTGTGTGTGTGTGTTTATGTTTGAAATCTGAAAAATAGAAAAGAAAATGTCTTTAATGTTACTAAATTACACTTACAGGGCTGGTTTCATAATTAAATTAAGAACATTGGTAAATGGGGAAAAAGCAAATTAGTCTATCCTTTCATTCTCATTCTTTCACTGGTGAAAAGAGAACCCCTTATCATAAGTAAAAATGGAAATCATGGGGAAAAATGATGGACGAGATAACAAATTTGACAAGAATGTACTCACTAGCTTTTGCATGTTAACTGTAACCTCTCTGTACATCACCTTGACAATAAAAAAATTTTTTTAAAGGAAATCAATTGACGTGGAACAAAAGACATTAAGAGAGAGCTATAAGACACCAGTACCGGCTGCCTCCACATTTCATTAACTTCCAAGCCACTCACAGAAGAACCTGGTCTTCTGAGTACATATTTAATAGCTGGTTAGAAAAAATATGTGAAGATTCTCCATGTTTTCCAGGCTAAGGACGTTGGAGATGGGATAGCTCTGCAATATTCTATCACAAAAACATAATTAAATAAACAAAACTTGGGCACTGGTGGTCCATACCTGTTATCCTAGCTACTTGGGAAATCTGAGGATGTAGGTTCAAAACTATTCCTGTGAAGAAAGCCTATGGCAGTTTAACCTCATTAACCAGAAAAAAAAGATAGAAATGGAGGTATGGCTCAAATGTTAGGGTGACAGCCTTGAGTGAAAAAGGCAAATGAGGGCATGAGGTACTGAATTAAAACTCCGGTACTGGCACAAAAAAAGAAAAGAAAGAAAGAGGAAGAGAAAGAGAAAGAAATAGAGAAGGAAAGAAAGAGAGAGGGAGGGAGGGAGGGAGGGAAGGAAGGAGGGAGGGAGGGAGGGAGGGAGGGAGGGAGGGAGGGAGGGAGGGAGGGAGGGAGGGAGGGGAAAGCTGAATGTATGAGAAGTTATTTCCAAACTCAAAGCATAGTGATGCATGGATATATACACATAACTTGCATATGCATACTCAAATTCAGGTGAGTATGTATAACTATCATGCTACTCTGTCTCACAAATAATGTCCCTCAAAGTAATCCCCCAGATTATATATATATGTTGGGGGGGGGCATGTATGTATGTATGCTCTTTTTACTTAGAAGAGCAGTTAGTTGACAAAAGAAGACCACACACAAGGCATAGAACAAACAATTCCTCAATCTCCTTCATTTCATCCTTCAAAGAATCCTTGCTTACAACTCTATGCTGAGGAGACAAAAAGAATTTCTAATACCTTTTCTTCTCTAAAATCATTCCGATGTTCCTTAGCTAACATTAAGGATTCCAAAAGCCTTGTTTATTTTCTGTATCTCCCACTAGGCACTGAATTCTTCAAGGACTTTTTATCTTGTATCTCAAGTACATTTAATGCAGAGTCAAGACTCAATAAATGTTTGTTAAATGAATAAGTGCTTTCAGCTGCCATGCTCTAATCCAAAGAAATTCTCCTCAATGAAAAAAGTACTCTTACATAAGCTTCTGGAAGACCATAGTCCTGGTGACTAAGAATCTCCTACAAGAACTTTTCCTTTTCCTTCCTGACATCTGGAATCATATTTATTATAGCACTATTCACAAAAGCCAAAAGATAGAATCAATATATGTGCCCATTAACAGATGAATGGACTACAAATATTGTATACACACAGGGGAATACATCCAAACACAAAATCATGATGAAATATCATTTGTGGCAACATGGAAGAAAATGGAGAACATCATACACGCTAATGAAATAGACCAGGAACAGAAAGACAAACACCACATGACCCAAATCCTATAGAGAAGCTAAAAATAGTGATTAACAGAGATAAAGAAAAGTAGAAGAGAAAAAAGAAGGGTTTCACAATGACTTTCAAAATACAGAGTTTGATAAGAGGATTATTTTGTTCTACAGAACAATAAGTTCACAAGTTAACAATATTTTATGGTATATTTCAAAAGAGCATAAATGATTTTTGAATATCAATACAAATAAATAATAAATATTTGAGATTATAGATATATTGACTCCACTAAATATAATAATGCATAAAATATATTAAAATATCATAATGTACCACATGAATATGTACAATTATGTTCCACTGGAGCATAGAACACATCCTTTACCCTGTGAATACATTCACCTGTAAGTCTGATGGTGCTTATAACATACTGAAACATGTAAGAGAAATTACAACTAGGTATGTTGAGGGCAAACTGGCAAGAGTACTTTAAAGTCTACATGTAAAGACAGGTAATTCATAACTCTAAGGATTTGTAAAACTAGTTAATTGCTCATATGATGCAAGTCTTGTAGTGTTTTGACAGAATAGAGTGTAATAAGTAGTGAGAAAAGGAAATCATTGTAAATTTGGTCAGTTAAGTGTAATTTGAATAAAGACTTGACTTTCCTCATGAGGGTATGTCTGAGGCCTTGACATTGGATTACACTCCTGAGGAGAATCATTCACATATCAAAAATTACTTCTAAATATATTTTGAAGATATCAACCAGTGCTTAAAAATATTTTTGTTAGTTTATTGGTTCTTGTATATAATTATCAACTTTTTGTTTTCATAATTTTCTGCCATTATTAGTGCTTGAACTTAGGCCTTACACACTTGCTTGGCTTTTATAGCTCATGGCTGCCACTCTACCACTTGAGCCACAACTCCACTTCTTGCTTTTTCCTAGTTAATTAGAGATAATAGTCTCATGGATTTATCTGTCCCAACTGTCTTTGAACCTCTATCCTCAGATTTCAGCCTTCTAAGTAGCTGCATTTTAGCCATGAGCTACCTGTACCCGGCTTCTGAAAATCCTTCTTGAGTCATATGTGCTATTCCATAGTTAAGAGCATTCACACAATTTTTCTGTGTTTGGTCACATGCATTCTGGGCAAGTTTTTCTACTGATCTGACAAAAATCACACTATTGAATATTTATATACTAACTGGCATGTATTTTCTAATCTAAGGCCATTTTTGTTGTCATAAAAGTTACCAATGACTCAAAGACACATTTAATATCATTGCCTGGAGTATTTTTTAAAACAATAACTGATATTGTTGAAGGTCCTAAGATAGGGAGGTAATGGTTTAGACTTGATGCCATTGATCCTTTGTTTAAATAAGGACATGGAATATGAAGACAAAGATAAATAGAAGTTTTGCCTTAAGCAGATAATGGATTGTCAGTGGTATAGGCACAGGCAAAGCGAATCTGGTTATTATCTTAGGTTTCATTCATTGAACAAATGTAAAGTTTACATAAGGAAATGTTAATGAGGTAACAATGACAATGATGTTTGACATTTCTAAAAGAAGAGACTAAGAGAAGTGAATTAAAAGACACATTCTCAACTACAAAAGCAATACTTGCAAAACTGTTTGGTGTAAGTGAACTGAACAACTGGGGGGGGGAGGGAAAGGGGGGGAGGGAGGGGGGCATGAGGGACAAGGCAACAAACAGTACAAGAAATGTATCCAGGGCTGGGGATATAGCCTAGTGGCAAGAGTGCCTGCCTCGGATACACGAGGCCCTAGGTTCGATTCCCCAGCACCACATATACAGAAAACGGCCAGAAGCGGCGCTGTGGCTCAAGTGGCAGAGTGCTAGCCTTGAGCAGGAAGAAGCCAGGGACAGTGCTCAGGCCCTGAGTCCAAGGCCCAGGACTGGCCAAAAAAAAAAAAAAAAAGAAATGTATCCAATGCCCAACGTATGATACTGTAACCTCTCTGTACGTCAGTTTGAAAATAAAAATTTGAGAAAAAAAAAAAAGACACATTCTCTGTTACTATTCCTCATATTTTGGTGTTCTTTTGGCCCTAAATGTGATTTTAAGATTTTTTTGTGCCAATACTGGGGCTTGAACTTAGGACCTGTGTTCTTTTCCTTAGGTTTCTCACTCAAGGCTGGCACTCCACCACTTAAGCCATATTCCCACTTCTGGCATTTTGGTGGTTAATTAGAGATGAGTCACATGAACTTTCCTGTCCCTGGTGGCTTCAAACCATGATCCTCAAATCTCAGCCTCCTGAGTATCTAGGATTACTGGTATGAGCCACCAATGCCCTACTGATTTTTAGATTTTTGTGATGTATAATTCATAACACAAGGAAAAACAGTCATAGTTTTTTTCTGAAAAATAATAATACCCTATTTGAAATGCTCTTTTCCTGTCATTGCTGTAGATATGACATTGGTAATGAAAGAGTTTTGACATTCTAAATACACGGGAAACATAAAAGATAGTTACCTTCAATGATTGTTACATAAGAATCAGAGTATTGTGTAGATCAAGGAAAATATATTGTTCACAAAAGTGATTAAAATTAAAAATGGGTTCAACAAATTTGCTCAAAGTAAGTTCTAGGAGGAGGGGGGCTAGTTAAACAAGCATATTTGTAGCCTCTATTGGGAGTATTCTCTGAGAAATATTCTTATTTCACAAGCTTCCCAGCAAGTTCTCATGAGTATAGAAAGTTAGAAAGCAACTGCTTTAAAATGAAATATTTGCTTCCACCACAGGCTAGCCCAAGGCCGGGTTTTGTTTTTTTTTTCAAATTGTATTCCAAGGACTTTACAATATATTTTTAAGAAATAAGAATATCTCTCTTGAGGAAGGATGTGAATTGTAGTGCTTTGAAGGTATAAACTTATTTACATGGCACAGATACCAGTTTATTTTATTAGCATTTCTTTTGTTTGTAACAAAGTTTGTTTATAACAAAGTGAGTTGCATTCCACTGAAGAAATATAAAATGGTTCCATTCCTTTCCTTTTTAAGACTCCTTGTTCCAACAGTACAGATATTATAAGTTTGTTTCTACTTAAGATAATATACTACAGAGTTCTAATAAGACAAGACTGTGGATAGATTCCTTTGCTTCCTAGAAACCTTATATGTGAGTGATGAAGTTTGGGGTCATTACAATTTTTTTCTTCAGCTTTACACACACACAGAGAGAGAGAGAGAGAGAGAGAGAGAGAGAGAGAGAGAGAGAGAGAGAGAGAGAGTGTATATTACATTTCTTAACTGAGCTCAGATCTCCATTTCTTCGCCTAACACCCTAAAGATACATGGTCTAAAGTTCTTATCTCCAAAAAGATTCCATGACTAGTCTCTAAGATAATTTTTATTTGGACTGAAATCTGTAATCTGGTAAGCAAGCTTGTTAACAAAACACATCTTTTGATGCTAATTTATTACTATCCATGTTACATCATTCTTCATACAGATGCTATCCATTCCTTTATAGTTTTATAAAGCTGTTTTGGCAAAATACGAACATAAAGTTGAAGGTAAGTGCCTGTTGCTCACATCTATAATTCTAGCTCCTCAGAAGGCTGAGATCTGAGGATAGAGATTTGAAGTTAGCCTAAGCAGACAAATAAACAAAACTCCAATTAGGCAGCAAAAAGCCAGAACTGGACTTGTAGTTCAAGTGAGAGAGCAAAAAACACCAAGAGAGAGCACAAAATCCTGAGTTCAAGAAACATTACTAGCATAAAAGAAGAGTCCTCAAGTGGGGCGAAAGTGGATAGATAACATCTCTAGAATTAAGGAAATTGAATTGGTCCCTAAACACTCATTTCTACAGTTGAAACCTTGTTACCTTTCCCTGTGTCACAGAAGACAGATACAACAGATCTGAATGGCAATGCTAGCAAAATGGGAGGTTGTATGTTAGGAGTTTCCATTGTCATTCTCTTAAATCATTCTTATATAACTTTTTCATTTATGCACAAAAGTATTCTAAAAAAAAAAAAAGGTCAACTATCTTTACTACTTTTTGGTTTCAATTAACTTTACTAACTTTCAGTTTCCTGTAAATGTAGATCCTCAAGTGTTTGTTAAAATTACCTAAGAGAGCAGTCACAAGTTTGGGCCTTGTCTCCATTAAAGATGTGAACCTTCGACAAGAAAGATGTGAACCTTTGAAAAGAGAGCTGAAAATTGGCTACAAAAGAATTTGATGCTGCAAATATCATATCCTTGGAAGTGATTCTTCCAATGTGGCCATTAATAAGGTCTCATTACTTTGTTATATAATTCTTTAGCAAGCAGCACTTGCTATATGGTGTGTAACTCTGACTGTTCTTTTAAGCCTAAGACAAAGCAGATGTCTATCCCATTTGCCTTGCAAAGGAACACAAGTTATGTCATTTCCCAAATAAAGCATCAGAGGAAACCCTCATTTTTCTGTCAGACATTTAGCTTGAACTCAGGGCCTGGGCACTGTCCCTGAGATCTTTTCCTCAATTCTAAGGCTCTATAACTTGAGCCACAGCTCTACTTCTGGTTTTCTAGTGGTTAATTGGAGAAAACCTCTCACAGAGTTTTCCTGCCAATTCTGACTTTGCACTGAATCATCAGGTCTCAGACTCCCGAGTAGCTAGGGTTATAGGCATGAGTCACCAGCACCTGACGGGCCTTCTTCTTATATTATATAAAAATGATTGTTTGCTTATTGTAGTTGGAAAAGTAAATCAATGGGACTATTAAGAAAGAGCTATTGTAAATCTTGAGAGAAGTTGTAAAAAGTGTAACTTCAATTGGAAATTTGGTATAAACAACACTGCTTTTGAATTTTTAATGTATATATCATGAATATAAAGAGACAAAAATTGCTTAACAATATTTTAGGAATATAGTACAGATTCAAAGTGATTAGTAAATTACTAATAACAAAATGAGTATGCTTGTTTACAAGTAGAGCACATACTCCAAACGCACAGGACAAATCAGAGTGTTACCCAGATAGCCAAAGGGATAAAATGGGCACTCACCATTATATTTAACATTAGCTTACCTACATTTTGTGTAAACCATATCTTTCATTTAGCCAAGGAGTCAAAAATGTACATTCTAAAATCTAACATCAATATTATGGAAAAGCTGGGCACCAATGGCTCATGCCTGTAATCCACACTACTCAGGAGTCTGAGACCTGGAAGATAGAAGTCCAAAACCAGTTTAGGCAGAAAAATGCATAAGATTCTATCGTTAGGTTTGAAAGGTGTGAAAAATAGACTAAGTTATGGCTCAATATCAGAATAGTTTTATTTGGAAGTAACCTGTGGAGGGGAGCGTGCAGCCAAAGCTAAAGATGCACTCCCATTTACAGGACAGGGCATTTTTAAATGGATCCGTGGGATTGTTAGATATATGTGATGAGAATTGATATGAAAGTAACTAATGGTGGCACATAAATAATTTGTAAAATGGGTCACAACCGGAGGAAAGGAGGAAACAATGTTGGGACACAGATAACATGAAAAATGTGTCACCGCCTGAGGATGGGAGGAAACCAGGCCGGAATGTAAGTTCAAAGACCTGGTCTGTTGCCAGCCAAATGGTTACAGCCAGCCAAGGAGAGAGGTAAGGTGGGAGTGGGCTCAGCTTAAGGCACTGGTCTGAGTCACAAGATAGGACACCTGTCTATTCAGAACTAACACCCAAGTCCAATTAACCAGCAAAATGATAGACTGGAGGTATAGTTCAAGCAATAGAGCACTAACAATGAGCAAACAAACCGAGAGGGTTTAAGGACATGAGTTCAATCCCTGTTATCACCAAAAAGGAAAAAAGCCAGGTGACAGTGGCTCATGCCTGTAATTCTAGCTAATCCAGAGGCCGAGATCTGAGGATGGAGGTACAAAGACAGACTAGGAAGAAATTCTGTGAGACTCTTACCTCCAATTAACCAACAACAAATAAAAAAGCCAGAAGTGGAGCTGTGGTTCAAGTGACACAGATCATTGGCCTTGACTGAAAAAGGTAAGGCCATACATTCAAGCACCAGTAAACACACACACACACACACACACACACACACACACACACACACACACACACACACACACAGAATATGAAAGATCAAGAAGATTTTGATCTGCAAGAAGTAGCACAAATATCCTAAGCATGAAAACTTTTTACATCATAATTTAAAGCCACTTTGATAGTGCCACTGGGTGAAAATTAGGAAAAATGCACTATAGTTACACTCAAGGCAGTGCAGTGTGTATATAATTTTGAAGATTCTCGTTTGATACTGTTAAAGACAGTGTGCTTAGAAAATAAATATCTATTCATCCAACTTGAGTAACATGAAAAGAGAAAATAGGAAAAAGGTAAAAGGTTTTACAGCTGAACCTTTTTGATCTCTGGCATAGGCCACCCTTGATTGCTATTATTGATTTCAAACAGCATGCTGCCCAGTATATGTTTTTTCTGCCCCGTTAGAGAACACTGAATGTTAAAATCATAGGAGCAACAAATTCAAGAAAAATACATAAAATTTTTGTTGGTGTCTTTAGAGATTTAAATATGTCATAATGCTACACAAAGCCTGAAAGAAATTCAAAACCATTATAGATAATTTTTGTGCCATAGTAGGGCTTGAACTTGGGGCCTCAGGATTTGCTTTTTCACTCAAAGCTGGCACTCTACTACCTGAGCCACATCTCCACCTCTGTGGTTTGCTGGTTAATTAGAGATAGGAGTCTCATGAGGTTTTCTGTCCAATCTAGATTCAAGCCTTGATACTCAGGTCTCTGCTTTCTGAGTAGCTAGGATTACAGGTGAGATCACAAGCACCTGGATTAAAAAAATAATTTTAACCCAAGAACAACTCCTTCAGGAATTATACTAAAGACATTTAAAAATAGTTTATGCTAAGAAAGTATGAAGGGAGGACTGGAGGTGTGAATTAAGTGGTAGAGCAAACAAGTGTGAGGCCCTGAGTTCAACATCTAGTACCACAAATAAAGAAGGAAGGAAGGAAGGAAGGAAGGAAGGAAGGAAGGAAGGAAGGAAGGAAGGAAGGAAGGAAGGAAGGAAGGAAAAGGAAAGGAAAAGAGGAAGGAACTAACAATGAAATGAAAGTTTGAGGGAAATTATTCTTACATTCTTGAAAATGTATTAGTTTTTCTTCCTAAGAATATATTTTGAAAGCAACCTAGAACTAGAAGGAGAGAGTGGAGTTAAAAAAAAAGATGAAGCATTAAAAGAAAACATCAAAAAGAAAAACAGCCCGGATGATGAAATAAGATGAATATAATCAAGATGGATGCTTTCAATTTATGAAAACAGAACAATGAAACCCATTGAAATTGCAGAAGGGAGACAGGGAGAAGACAGAGGAGGTGAGATTGCCTTGGAATACATTGTAACATGCAGGGAAATGTCACAATGAAAGCCTTCCTTCACAAAACTAATGCATGTTATTTTTTTTTAAGTAACTAATGTACAAACAGTCTAACATTGACTTAGATAAGGGAAAAATAAGTTTCCTTATGAGGACAGATTTCAGCTATCTGCAATAAAGAAAACTTAAATTTATTCAGAAGCAACTGGGTGTCTACACACAAAGCTAAATACTAGTTAAAGTGGTTAGAGCGAGGAGTTTTTACTCAGCATTGTGCTACTTAAACATTTTAAATTATATTGAAATAGTTGTATGTTTTGTTTAAGCATATCAATTTATGAGTACAATGCATCTTGGTCATTGTTACCCCTTCCACTGTTCTCTCTTCAGCAGTATACTACCGAATTAAGAAAAAATGACTAGCATAAAATGAATTTAGCTCAACTCATGCAAATGTGACTGGCTATTTTGTTTACTTATTTATGTGGTGCTAGGAATATAACCTAGAACTTTTCACATGCTAGGCAAGCACTCCACCACTGAGCCTATCCATACTGGGCATGGTTGCTCATGCCTATAAACCTAAGTACCCTGGAGGTGGAAAATAGAAAGGATTGCAATTAAAAGGCAGTCCAGGCAGGAATTAGTGAGACTCCATTTTAACAAACAAGTTAGGAATGGTGGCACATGTTTGCAATCTCAGATAGGTGGGACATTTAGGTAGGAGGAACCTGGTCAGAGGCTACCCTAAGCTAAAAGTGAAACAGTATACTAAAAAAGTCAAGCAAAACAGCTGGTGGCAGGACTCAGTGATAGAGTGCTTACATAGCAAACACAAGACTCTTGAGTTCAAATCCCAGCACTGCCAAACATAGCGAACAGTAAAGTAATAAGAGAAAACTCAGTGAAAAAGAACTTGGTATCCTGGAATGAAATATCATAAAAAGCTAGAAGCAAAGAAGATGGAGGTTGGTGCATGTGAAACGCATCTGGGTTTCTAACTCGAACTCATCCAAATTAGATCACTTTGTTCCAACGCAGAGTAGGAGATTAGAGACCTTTCTTCAGATGGTGACTAAAATAAATAATGAATTGTTATGATAGCCTTGAATTTTTCCTAGCCAAAGTTTAATGGAAGGTTAGGGTTATCCTAAGAATGTGACTTTAAGCTATTAGAAACTTTGTACATGTGTTTACAGGTCAAGTTTGAGGCCAACTGAAAGAAAGGGCTCATAAGAGCCTAGATGGAGTTTACTCCAGGAGAACATCTTTTGATAGGACTTGTGGGTAAGTATATGTTTCATACAAACTCATAATTACCAAGTACTTCAATATGGTGAACTACTCCAAATGATTGGCATTCTTTTGTTTTATAGCCCTTCTGGGAACTGAGTAGTGAATGAACCAGAGCTTGTACTCTCCAAGAATTTATCTTGTAGTAATAGCATAAACTAACAAAATAAATAAAAATGAAGTATATTAATATTATAGCAGTTTTGTAAAATAAAATAAAAGCATGAATGGAAAGAGAAAGACTTCATTGAGGTGGTCAATATTCCAAAGGAAAGATAAATGGCATTTGAAGATGGTCTGGTGGAAATGTATCCCATACTATTGGAGAAGTGAATGCAAAAACCCTGAGGCAGATGTGAGCTTGAAATTTTATGACATACAATCAGCAGATAATGAAGAGACAGAGCTTTTAGGCTTATGACATGTATGTAAAATAAAGCAAATTCTAGTTGGTAATATAGTCTGGAATTATTATCTGAGGTAAGAAATAACAAGGAAGTTCATTCTTCCACAGGGTGGCTTGATGTGAAACTTTGTGCTATATTGGGATCACAGATAATCAATCCACCAGTCTCTTATTGAAATGAAGCCATGATATCGAGTCCTAGTTACTGAGTAACGTATGCATTGTAGATGATAATGAGTTACTACTGTGACCTGCACTAGGAAGCCTGGTTAAGGTAAATGGATGGCTTACAGAATGGTTCTCTTGGCTACCTTACTCGGTTTTCTGTAAAACTTAACAATACATTCTCCATGCAGAACATAATCCGGGGAAAGCATTATGTATTTTACAATTTTAAAAATGATGCAATATGGCATAAATTCTGTGGTTTATTCATTCTTCATCCTTTGTTCTTTCTATGTGTACTTTTCTGTTACTGAATAAGGATAAAAATAACTGGCTCAAAGATTGTGAGTTACTTTATGTTTGCTTAGCAAACACAGTGCTTTGGTTAGCCAACTGCAGAAGTCTGGCAGAAAAGAGGTCTAGAAAAGCAAGTATATTTGTAAGTCCTTTGTGTAACAAAGTAAACTATCAATAAATAAATTGGTAAGTACTTAATTAGAAGTCACTACAGATAATGACTATGAAATGACATAAGTGAAGTTATAATTGGCATGAAACAATTTTATTTTTAGCACCAATTATTTGTGCCAGGAAATTTCATTTTAACATGACCATTTATGGATACAGTGCATCTTGATCATCATCATACCCGAATTGTTCTCCCTCCTTCCCTTCCCTTCCCCAAACCAGTTTCATCAAGTTTCCGTGTTCTATTTTCATCATTCTACAGAGTATTTTCATTATATTCACCTTCCTCCATCTCCTTTTCTCTGCCTCCTTCTCAGTAGTACCCAAACTTCCATCAAAGCACATTTCATTGTCTTGGGATTTGGTGTTCATTCTTAAATGTACTTGTGCTCACATATTGTAGAGAGCTTTTATTTTCACATTTCCTCTCATACTATTAGGGCATACTCATTGTACAAAGTAGTTTCACTGTGATGTTTGCCTATATGAGTGTAGTATACCCAGATCAAACCCATTCTCTCTTCCCTTCATGGTCTTCCCCACCTTCTTGGAATAATTCCCATGGGCTTGGTCATTCTATTTTCATACAGGTGTATAGAATTGTTTGACTTCAGTGAAGCTTCACACCCTCTACTTTTGCCTTTTGCCTTCCTGCTAGTACCCACTTGTTTTACATTCCCATCCTCTATTTTGTATGTATGTTTGTATGACAGTACTAGAGATTGAACTTGGGGCCTGGGTGAAGTCCCTTGCCTTTTGCGCTCAAGCCCAATGCACTACCACTTGAACCACAGCCAACTACCAGTTGTTTTTCTGGTTAATTTTGGAGATAAGAGTCTCACAAATTTTCCTGATCAAGTTGGATTCCAATAACCATCCTCAGAGCTCAACTCCCTGGATTGCTTGGATTACAAGTATGAACCACCAACGTCTAATGTTGTTCTTCATTTTCAAATGGTATATTCCACATATGAGAGAGAGCATGTAATATTTTTTTCAGTCTGGCTAGTTTTGTTTAACATGATAACTTCTAGTTCCTTATGTCTGAAAACTGATCCATTGTGTACATATACCACATTTTCTTTATCCATTCATTAGTTGATGAAAACCTAGGTGGATTCTGTGTTTTGATTATTGTGAATAGTCTTGCTATAAACATAGCTGTTTAGATGTCTGGTCAGCTTTTTTGGAGGTATATAACCCCAGGAGGGATATGGAATGATATAAGAGTGGTAGCTTAATTTTTAGTTTTAATGAAAAAAATTATATATAATATATATATACATATATATTTGGCTTACCAGAATGACTGAACTGATTTACAGTCCCATCAACAGTGAGTTTTAAAGTGTCTTTTCACCAACCTCTTAGCCAGCATTTGTTTTCTTGATATTAGTCTTTCTGACAAGAGTGAAATAGATCTCAATGATATTTTGAGTTATAATTCTTCATGGCTGAGGTGGATATTTTTTGTGTATTTATTGTCCACTTATATTTCTTCTTTTAAAAACTGTTCATCTGCTCATTTATTAATTGAATTATTTATTCTTTTTTTTTTTTTTTTTTTTGGCCAGTCCTGGGGCTTGGACTCAGGGCCTGAGGACTGTTCCTGGCTTCTTTTTGCTCAAGGCTAGCACTCTGCCACTTGAGCCACAGCGCCACTTCCGGCCATTTTCTGTATATGTGGTGTTGGGGAATTGAACCCAGGGCTTCATGTATATGAGGCAAGCACTCTTGCCACTAGGCCATATCCCTAGCCCGAATTATTATTCTTTTGGTGTTGATTTTTGGACCTTTTTACATATTCTGGATATTAATCATTTAGATAATGAACAACTGTGTGTGTCTGATTTTATTCCCAGGTCTTTCATCCATTTGGAGTTGATTTTGGTGCAGGGTGATAAATAGGGGTCTAGTTTTAGTTTGTTGCAGGTGTTGATCCAGTTTTGCCAGCACCGTTTGTTGAAGAGGCTGTTTTTGTTCCAACCTATATTTTTAGCTTCTTTGTCAAAGATTAGGTAGCCGTAGGTCTGCAGGTTCATTTCTTGGTATTCAGTTCTGTTCAATTTGGTCCTCAGGCCTGTTCTTGTGCTAGTACCAAGCTGTTTTTATTACTATAACTTTGTAGTACAACTTAAAGTTTGGTATTGATATTCCTCCTGCACTGTTCTTTCTAATTAGGATTGTTTTTGCTATTCGGGGTCTTTATTGTTCCATTTGAATTTCTGAACTGCTTCCTCTATTTCATTGAAGAATGATGTTGGGATATTGATGGGTATTGCATCAAATTTGTAGATAGCTTTTGGTATTATTGCCATTTTTCATCATGTTAATCCTCCCAATCCAGTAGCATGGGAGGTTTTTCCATTTCTTAAGTTCTGCCTCAATTTCCTTTTTCATGTTTTAAAGTTCTCATCATAGAGTTCTTTCACTTCTTTGGTTAAGGTTATTCCTAGGTATTTTATGTTTTTTGATGCTATTGCTAAAGGTGTTGCTTTTCTGATTTTAGCCCCGCTCTTCAGGTTGTTGGCGTATATGCAAGCATTATTCTTAATGGTGAAAAGTTAAAGCCTTTTCCTCTAAAATCAGGAGCAAGACAAAGTGTCTGCTCTCTTCACTCCTCTCCAACACAGTACTAGAATTCTTAGCCAAAGCAATAAGGCAAGAAGAAGACATAAAGGAAATTCAAATAGGGAAAGATGAAGTCAAACTCTCTCTCTTTGCAGATGACATGATCCTGTATCTAAAGAACCCCATAGACTCTACTCCCAAGCTACTTGAGCTGATCCAAAACTTTGGCAAAGTAGCAGGATATAAAATAAATCCTCAAAAATCAATGGCTTTTCTATATATGACCTGAAGAGAAAGGCTGAAATCAGGAAAGCAACTACTTTTGCAATAGCCTCAAAAAACATAAAA
Source organism: Perognathus longimembris pacificus (assembly GCF_023159225.1). Lineage (NCBI taxonomy): Eukaryota > Metazoa > Chordata > Mammalia > Rodentia > Heteromyidae > Perognathus > Perognathus longimembris. The sequence goes on along the minus strand of NC_063188.1, from coordinate 68,128,512 downwards.
TACTTAGAAATAATCTTAACCAGAGAAGTGAAAAACCTCTATGATGAGAACTTTAAAAACCTGAAAAAGGAAATTAAGGCGGAAATAAGGAAATGGAAAAACCTCCCATGCTCCTTGATTGGGAGGATTAACATTGTCAAAATGGCAATATTTATTGCTAAAGGCTATCTACAAATTCAATGCAATACCCACCAATATTCCAACACTATTCTTTAATAAAATAGAGGAAGCAATCCAGAAATTCATATGGAATGATAAAAGACCCCGACTAGTAAAAACAATCCTAAGTGGAAAGAAACATTGCTGGAGGAATTTCAATACCAAACGTCAAGCTCTATTACAAAACTGCTATAATAAAAAAACAGCTTGGTATTGGCACAAGAACAGGCCTGAGGACCAATTGAACCGAACTGAAGACCCAGAAATGAACCCACAGGACTATTGCTACTTAATCTTTGATAAAGGAGCTAAAAAATAGGATGGAAGCAAAACAGCCTCTTCAACAAATGGTGCAGGTAAAATTGGTTCAAAACCTGTAACAAATTGAAACTAGATCCTTATATATCACCCTGCACCAAAACCTATTCCAAATGGATCAAAGACCATAAAGTAAAATCAGATGCCCCTCAGATGACAAGTCAATCAGGAAAATGTGGTACATATACACAACAGAATTCTATGCCTCCATCAGAAGGAATGACACTGCCCCATTTGTAAGGAAATGGGAGGACTTGGAAAAAAATAATACTAAGTGAAGTGACCCAGACCCAAAGAAACATAAACCCTATGGTGTCCCTCATAGGGAATAGCTACTACATGAATAGGCTAGTCATGGTAGGAGATCAAAATACCTCAATAGCTACACCCATATGATCCCATAAGAAGATGCCAAGTGAATTGAACTCCACATTATGAAACAATAGGTATACCACTGTTGTAATTATTTTCAACATGCCATGTGAACTCGTACTATTTTTTTCTCTTTGTCCTTGTCTGTTTGTTTACTGATTGCTTTGTTTAGTTTTGTTTCTCTTGTACTCCCTTCCTGGGGCTGTACCCTCACTACCACTGTATCATATCTGAGTACCCTGAATACTGTTTATATGGGTATTAGAACTGGGGAAGGGAGAGGGAATACCAAAGTCGAGAGACAAAGAACAAAAAGAGAAACCATTCAAAAAGCAACACTTACAAAACCACTTAGTGTAAACCAACAAAACTTGGGGGAAGAGGGGAAGGGAGAGGGGGAGAGGGGAAATGAGGGAGGAGGTAATAAGTAGAATAAGAAATGTACTCACTGCCTTTCATATGAATCTGTAACTCCTCTGTATCACATTAAAGTGTGGGGCACACCCGCCCAGACGCCTTGCATCGTTAAGAGGCAGCTCTAGCTGCTCTTTTCCCAGCCCTGAGGCCGCATGGCCATTAACCTCACCTGCCTTCTCCGGGTCCAGAACAGGAAAGGCAGCTCTAACCAGCCCCGCCTCCCGCCTCTGACCTCCTGTGCACCAAGATAGCCACAAGTGATGAACACAGAGGAGGTCCTGGGGGCCGTGACATAGATGTAGGCCACCCCTTAGGGAGGTCCCTCAGAGCTCCACCCTGATGGACAGCTCAGGCATCAAATCCCAGCCCCTATGTAGGTGCACATACCCCTCCCCTTCCACCGCCCTCTGACCCATGTAAAAGAACAGCTCATTGCCGCCATTAAACAAGTCTTAGTTCTGACTGGCTCCCAGGCTGTCTGTGTGTCCTCTGTGGAGAGGGGGGCTGGGTGGCAGTCTGTCAGCCCTCTTTTCCTCTTCCTGGCCAGTCTGGGTGGGGTGTATTTTCCCATCTCTCCTGCAGGACAAGAGAGCCCGGGAGGCTAAAAACCCCTGATAATAAAAAAAAAGAAGGGCTGGGGATATGGCCTAGTGGCAAGAGAGCTTGCCTCCCATACATGAAGTCCTAGGTTCGATTCCCCAGCACCACATATACAGAAAACGACCAGAAGGGGCGCTGTGGCTCGAGTGGCAGAGTGCTAGCCTTGAGCAAAAAGAAGCCAGGGACAGTGCTCAGGCCCTGAGTCCAAGGCCCAGGACTGGCAAAAAAAAAAAAAAAAAGAAGAATGCTCACTGAAGGTTTGTCATAGACAGCCATAATTATATTCAGGAACATTCCCTGGAATCCTAGTTTCTTCAAAGCATTTATCATAAATGGGCACTGGATTTTATCATATGCTTTTTCTCCATCTAGAGAAATAACCATGTGATTCTTGACCTTGCTCTCATTGATGTGGTGGATTATGTTGATTGACTTGTGTATATTGAACCAGCTTTGCATACTCAGAATGAATCCTCTTTGATCATACTGAGTGATTTTTTTGATGGCATGTTGAAGTCAATTGGCCAGAATTTTGTGGAGAATTTTTGCATCAATGTTCATCAAGGAAATCACTCTATAGTTCTCTTTCCTTGATGAGTCCCTGTCTCCTTTGGGATAAGGGTTATACTGGAATCATAGGATGTTTTTTATAGCAAACTTTCGATTTCATTGAAGAGTTGTATAAATCTTAGAGATTCACAATCATATAGAGATAACTTCACTCTCTTTTTTGTATATAAAAGCAGATTTGGTATCCCGACAGAATACAATTTTAATATAAAAACCATCACTGAGCCCTGTTTGCAGTAGCTAATTATACAGTCATAACCATGAACAAGTTTGTTCTTACATTTTGTTCTTTTTGGACTGATGGGATTTCTCTATAAACCCCTTTGACTCATTCAGATTGAACAAGGATAACTTCTATCTAGCCTGCTAATAACCAGGGGTCAATGGATTATGGAGGTCCTGGACATAAATTTGGGAGGGTAAATTAGGAGTAGTGAGGGGAATAGACTAAAAGGAATGGGGAATGGTGATTTTAATTTAGTTTCAGTGAAATGGAAAGGTGGAAAAGAGTAGAATATGAAGAAAGAACAAGATTAAAATGATACATAACAGAGGGTCAACAAAAAACAGGAAAGGTATTAATCAAACAGAAGTAATTTTAAAGAAAAAATGTGAAAAGAGAAACAAAGAAAAAATACAGGAAAACAAAATAAAAAATAATATTAAAAACAACAAGAATAAACAAATAAAGAGAAAAGGAGTCTTTCTTGTTTGGGTGGGCTCTTTCCAACCCCTGGTTTCCTTGTGATGATCTACAGTCTGTTTTCTTGTAGCTTGGCTGGTTTGACTTGCTTTTAGTTTGCAGGGAGTGGGTCTGCTCTGACCTTCCTCCTTGGTTAGGTAAATCCTAGTGCTGTGTGGTTCTCCCAGGTTGCTGGTAGGAGTTGGGTGCCTTCTGTAATTGAGGGACACTGAACAGTCTCGGGAACTATGGGTCCTCCTGTCTGCTAAGGTGCTTGCTGCTTTTAACTCCTGTCACTAGCTGTACTGAGGAGTCAGAAGAGTGGGGAGCCTCTGGCTTTGTTTACCTAGAGCAGAAAGCCGCTAGCCTCAGGGAAGTTCCTCCAACCTGGACGGGGAGACCTTCTTCTGGGTGCAGATGGCTGTGTGGTTCACCTTGGTTTGCTGGTAAGAGTTGGGTACCCTCTGTAATGGGAACATTGATCGGTTTCAGGAATCATTGCCTCTCCACGTCTGTTTGTTCAGTGCCACCAGTAGCTTCTTGCTGATGCTTTTGGTTTGATTTTAGAAATTCTGGCTGCTGAAGAGTCCACAGCCACAGTGGCAGTGGAGTGGGGCAGGATGGGATGAGGGACCTCTGTCTGAGTTTACCTGAGTCTGTGAGCCACAGCCCTGGGGAAAGATCCTCCCACTTGAGCTTGGAGACCTTCTCCTGGGTGGAGCTGGCTCTCACCTTTCAGTCACTCTTGCCCATTACAAAGATGGCCCCTTCATCCTCATTTTCCCCTGGCCCCCTTTATTTCCAGTCTGCTCTGGCCCTGTCTATGCCCAAGTCAAAGATGGAGCTTCACTTTGGTGGAAGGGGAAGGGCTACCTTCCAAATGCTGTTTGGTGGGTGCAAGTCAGAATGTCTTTCATGGGGTACTCACGCTTTCTCTGGAATTTTGGCCTGTCCATGATCAACTTTCAATCCACGTCTGTCTGCCATCCATCTGGAGGATTTCTTCCTGATCACCGCTGTGTACTCTAGGTACGTGGAGTGCTGGGTGCTCCACCAGCACCAGTGCCAGCCCTGGCTTGTTGGTAGGACACCAGCCGGAGCTCAAATCTGTTTTCTCAAACCAGATGCCCCGATTTTTTCCTTCCTGGCCAGGATCTCTATACTGTTATAAGTTAATTGGGCTGTCTTTCTAGGAGTAAAAGTTTCTCTGGAATAGTAAAACTAGGTTCTTTGAGGGAACTTAGATAGGGATCTGCTATTCCTCCACCATTTTCCCAGAACTCTCACATGTACTAATTATTACCAATGAGGGAAACCATAGAGTCCATTTTTCTTTGGCTCTGGCTCACTTCACTTAGTATGTTTTTTTCCAAGTCTTTCCATTTCCTTACAAATGGGGCAAAGCCATTCTTTCTGATAGAAACACAGAATTCCATTGTGTATATATACAATTTCTTGATCCATTTATCTACTGAGGAGCGTATGGGTTGGTTTCATATTTTAGCAGGGGTAAATTGTGCTGCAACAAACATGATTGTGCTGGTAGATTTATTATGGTCTTGTTTGTAATCTTTTGGATAGATGCTCAAAAGTGGGGTTGCTGGGTCATAGGGGAGCTCAATATTTAGCCTTTTAATGAACCTCCATACTGCTTGCCAGAGTGGTTAAACAAGTTACACTCCCACCAACAATGTGGTTGGGTTCCCTTTTGGCCCAACCCTGCCAGCATCTATTGTTATTAGTTTTCTTGAAGATGACCATTCTTACTGGGGTGAGGTGGACTTTCAATATTGTTTTGATTTGCATTTCTTTTATGGCCAATGATTTCGAGCACTTCTTTGTGTGCCTCTTGGCCATTCTCATTTCCTCTTCAGAGAAGTCTCTTTAAGTCTTTATTCCATTTATTAAGGGGGAAGTTGTTTCTTTGAGGATTTGTTTTGGAAGAACTTAATTTTTTGAGATCTAAGTGTATTTTAGATATGAGGCCCTTGTCTGTTGTATGGCCAGTAAAGATCTTCTCCCAATCTGTGGGTTTTCTATTTATCTTGCAAGCTATGTCCTTTGTCATGCAGACACTCTGCAGTTTGGTGCAATTTCATCTGTCCAACCTTTCTTTGACTTGTTGGATTTCTGGGTCTTTATTAAAAATGTTTTGATCGGTGCCAAGGAGCCCAAATGTTACTCTTATTCCTTCCTGCAATGTTTCCAGGATATCTGCTTTTACCTTGAGGTCTTTGATCCATTTGGAATTGATTCTGGTATGGGGTGGTATATAAGGACCTAGTTTCAATTTGTTACAGGTGTTGAGCCAGTTTTTCCAGCACCATTTGTTGAAAAGGCTGTCTTTCTCCCATAAATTCTAAAGAATTTTTAAGCCAGTGGTTGATGCCTGAAATCCTAATTATGCAGAAGGCTAAGTACTGAGGATCACAGTTCAAAGCCTGCCCAGGCAGAAAAGTCCATAAGACTCTTCTATCCAGTTAACCAGCAGAAAGCTGTAAGTGGTTTGTGGCTCCACTGGCACCAGCCTTGAGTGAAAAAGTCGGGCAAGAGTGAAAGGTCCTGGGTTCAAGACCTAATACTGGCACATACAAAAATATTTTCTACATGATTCCAAGCATAACATAATTTTTAAGTCTTTGTTAAGCAAGGTGTACATTACCAATTTTTTGGAGATTTGCTATTAAAATATTAAATATTCTGGGGAATCGGGAGAAAAAATAATGGGAGAAAATGAGGAAGAGGGTGATGTTTCTTCAAAAAGAAATGTACTTAATTCCTGTCTTATGTAACACCTCTGTATACTACCTTTACAATAAAAAAATTTTAAAGGGGCTGGGAATATGGCCTAGTAGTAGAGCAATTGCCTCATATACATGAAACCCTGGGTTTGATTTATCAGCACCACATATATAGAAAAAGCCAGAAGTGTCCCTGTGGCTCAAGTGGTAGAGTGCTAGCCTTGAGCAAAATGAAGACAGGAACAGGACTCACGCCCTCAGTTCAAGCACCAGGACTGGCAAAAAATACAAAACTAAATATTCTATGTGCAAATATAAATTTCTTTAACATGGAATGCTTTTTATTTATCTCAAATATTTTATATACCACTCTTAATTTATTTTGTTTCCATGCAGTTGTGCATTTTCTAAAATTCTTCTTATTGTTTTCTATTTCAAACCATTAATTGTCAGATGATACTAGTATAATTTAATCTTAAGTTTGTCAAGCCACTTTTATATACCAATAAATGATCTATCTTGAAGAGTGTTATGTGAATACTTGAAAAAAAATAATTCCTCTTGTTAGATATAATATTCTATATAGGTCTGTGAATTCTGTTTACTTTAAATGTAGTACAATCTAGTTTCTTTTCTATTTTCCATTCTTATTATTTATCTTCCATTACAGATAGTGTATTGACGTTCATATTTTTATCTCATTACAATACATCTTCATATATTTATGAGCTCAGTTGGCTTCACATGTATTTATGAATGTATCATTTTCACAAACTGACCCTTTTCTCATATAATTAACCTTCTTGGTTTCATTTTATAGTTTTTTTTCTAATATCTATTTTATCAGATATAAGTAGATTCTCTTTCTCTTTGAGGATTTTCTTTGATATGAATATCTTTTACATCCCTCACTTTCAATATCTCTATGTATATTTAAAATTATATAATCCCTGGTAGGCAGCATATTGTTGTGTATTACCAACCTTTTCATTCAGCAATCCATACATTTTGACTTGCAAATTTGATCCATCTATATTCAAGGTAATTATTGATGAAGACAATACTCTCATTTGTTACAGAGTGGACATGTTGTTTCATAGATCCTTTATTACTTTCTCCCTTGCTCTCTTCTTTTGTGATTTTATTGTTTTTACAGCATTATTCCTTACTTCTTATGTCTTTATCTTTTGTATGTGTAGGATTTTGCTTTGTGTTTACAAGAGAGTCACATAAAACGTTTTATAGCATGATTAGTTATATTGGACCTGATATTAGCTCCTTTATGATCCTTGTTGACATGAGCTGTTGAAAATCTGCAGTGTCGTGGGGGTCGTCAAAGGTATCAGCTGTACCTCTGGGCTCTGTATCTAGGATTAATCTACAGCCAGCAATGTTCATAAGTTCCACTACAGAGGTTATTTGTAGTTATGTGTGTTGCTCTGGGGAAGGCAATGAAGACAGTTAATAGATCACACACCCAGGAGCTACCAGTATTACTTGCTGGTGTCTTGTTTCAGAACAACAACTGCAGCAGCCTTGTGGTTCTGGCACTTCCAGAGACCCAGAAGTTGGGGTTTGTTAAGGTACCCAGAGATTCTGGGATCCAGACAAAGGTCAGGCCAGGAGGGATTTTGAGGTCTTCTCTTAAAACAACAACAAAAAAGAAGAAAAAAAAAAGTTCTGTTGGGGTCCTGTATTGAGCAGGCCAATAGAGGCTGCAGTGAATCCCAGTGCATGGCTGATGCTAATAGAAACTTTTTTTCATCCTTTCTGGAGGAGTTTGAGCTAATTCCCACAGCAATCTGAATGTAATGAAATGGAAACTGCTTTGTAAAGTGTACTGAAAGCCTAGGGCTGTTGACTTTTTTCACAAACAGAAAACCAGATATCTTAACTATACAATTGTTCTTCTAAGAAGTATGAATACAAAAATTTATCAGTATATATTCAAAGCTATAGAAAGTGGGTTCTTCTACTTCCCATATCAAATCTCTACTACTTCTCTTGCAGGTTGTTAAATGGAAAGGACAATGAGTGGAGGTTTGAAATAAGCAAAATAATGTCCTAGCCCTGGAGCATTTAAATGGATTACACTGCATGTTCAATTAAGATTGCATATGGAATTAAGGTTATTAGTCACCTAACCTTAAACCAGGAAGATTATCCTGGATTACCTGAGTAGGTCAATGTCATCAATAGGGTCTATAAAGAGGGAGGCAGAGAAGGCAAATAATGGCAAACTTTAGGGTAGATTCCATCAACTATTACTGACTTTAGAGATGGAAGAAGAGGGACATGAGCCAAGAATTCAGATTTCCAGAAGTTGGAAAAGGTTCCCATTATTTCATAGAGCTTCCACAATAAATATAATCCTGATGATTATAGCCAAAAAGACATGTTAGACTTTAAAATTGTGAAGTAGCAGATGTGTTTTTTTAAAGCAGCTGATTTTCTTTTGGCTACTTTGTGAATTAGCAAATGAATATCAGAATCAAGAGCTCTAAGGCCTGCTATTGCCATATACAATCCAATGGACAGATTTTTGACATCCATAGTAAAATGGGAGTACAATTGCTTTTCTTACTAAGCATCACAGTGAGTGCTGAAGGTACTGAAGGTAGCTGGAGGAAAGTGTCAAATTCAGTAGGAAGAGTAGTTTAGAAAATCAACGCAAACATAAGTAAAGTAGAAAGGGGAACAACGGAAATGGAAAATACATACCACATGAGCAACAGCTAAGCAGAATATTTATGAAAAAGATAATCCAAGCCAAGTTCTGGTGGCTCATGTCTGTTATTCTAGCTACTTGGAGGATCATGTTCCTGAGTAGAAAAAGTCTGTGAGACTCTTATCTCCAACAAACGACTCCGAAAAAGCCAGAAGTGGTACAGTGGCTCAACTAGTAGAGTGCTAGTTCTGAGCACAAAGACTCAGGATAATGCCCAGGGCCTGAATTCAAGCCCCAGGACCAGCAATAAAAGACAATCCAATGAAAATTAGTCAAAGAGTAAGAGTAGAAGAAAATCTAAATGAACAATTAATCCATGGAAAGATGCTCAAACTCAGTAGTAATTAGGAAAATGAAATTTTTGAGTCAAAGCAATGAAAGATAGACACATTGAGCCAATCAACTATATTGGCTAACATTTTAAAATGTTTTATTATTTACTTACTTATTTTTTCCAGTATCAGAGTTTTAATTCAATGCCTCTTGCTTGCTTGCTCAACTGAAGACTGGAGCTCTACCATTTGAGCCATGCCTCCAAATTGAGTTTTTGCTAGTTAATTGGAGATATAGGCTCACAGGCTCTTCTGCCCCTGATGGCTTCAAATTGTGATTCTCCATATCTAAGCCTCCTGGGTAGCTAGGATTATAGATAGGAGCCACCAGTACCTGCCTTATTTGTGCAGTTTTATAAACATAGAAATCCTTGGAAGTGTATGAAAATATGTAAGAAAAGAAGTTCTGAGAGAATTATAAATTGGAAGAACTACTGTAAAGAATCATTTGTTAATATTTCCTAATATTTAAATAAATATACTGTTAAGATCACAGCAGTTCATGCTCTTAAACATTCACCAAGATCGATACAAGGATATGCAAAGACATTTAATATAATAGTAATAAGCCTTGGAAATAATGTTATCACCACACTATGGAATATTGTCTAAAAGTTTAAAATAAGGCTAGTTATTTTTATGGCTGCATGGAAGAATTCATGCATTAGAGATGTGGTGAGGCCAGTACCATGAATTATTTAGTTGCAGACTCTAAGGTATGTGAATATTCTCTATAAGATTTTTTAAAGGTCTCTATTCGAATATTTTCACAATAAAATAATAGAGAAACAGGTGCCAATGGCTCATTTCTGTAATCCCAACTAATCAAGAGGCACAGGTCCAAGGGTTGAAGCTAGCCAAGACAGAAAAGTCCATGAGACTCCCTCTCAAAAGTAACTAGCAAAAAGCTGGGCTAGAGGTATGGCTCAAGAAGTAGAGTACCAGCTGAGAAAACAAGTTAAGCAAACTCAATAATCTGAGTTCAGGGTTGGGAATATGACAGCATAGAGTGCTTGCCTTGCATGCATGAAGCCCTGGGTTCATTCCATTCCTCAGCATCACATAAACAGAAAAGGCCAGAAGTGGCTTGTGGCTCAAGTGATAGAGTGTTAGCCTTGAGCAAAAAGAATCCAAGGACAGTGCTCAGGCCCTGAGCCCAAGCCCTAGGACTGGCAAAAAAAAAAAAAGAAAGAATCTGAGTTCAACCCTGGAACTGGCAGAGAAAGAAAGGGAGAAAGGAAAAAAAGAAAGGAAGGAAAGAAAGAAGGAAGGAAGGAAGGAAGGAAGGAAGGAAGGAAGGAAGGAAGGAAGGAAGGAAGGAAGGAAGGAAGGAAGGAAGGGAGAGAAAGAATGGAAGGAAGGAAAGAAAAGAAAGGAAGAAGACAGGAAGAAAGGAAGGAAAGAAGGAAGGAAGGAAGGAAAGAGAGAAAGAAAGAAAGGAAGGAAGAAGGAAAGAAAGAAAGAAAGAAAGAAAGAAAGAAAGAAAGAAAGGAAGGAAGGAAGGAAGGAAGGATACTTCAATTAGATAAAAAAAACCAATATTAAAAACGATTATATAATATTATATGCACCATGCTTAAAGAAAACAAAATGTGTGTACTTGTGCAGTTATGTGGATCATCATAGAAGTTATACCATTTGTATAACACACATCCATAAACATGCACACATGTCCACAGAAGCAGTAAAACAAACCCATGGAAAAATATCTACCTGCTATGATGGAAGTGGTGATCAAATGACACATGACCTCATATATAATGCTTTAATATTTTCCCCTGTACCAGTGTTTGTACTCAGGGCCTCAAGCTGGTGCAGTTTGCTTGCTCAGCTGGTATTCTACCAGGTGAGCCATGCTACCTACCTGGCTCTTTGCTGATTATTTTGGATATAGAATCTTGTGGATTTTCTGCCCAAGCTGGATTTGAAGCCTAGTCTTTCAGATCTCACCTTCCCAAGCAGCTGAAAGAGACATACCTGTCTATGTAATGTTCTATGATTTTTACAAAAACAGTGCCAGACATTATATTAAATAAAACAATTTAAAGTAATATGTAACCTCCTTTTCACAACTACTTAAAAGCAGTAAAAATAGTTTTAAAAAGAAATCATATATATAAATATATAGTGTGTGTATGTGAAGATAGATATATAGATAAATGTTTTTCAATAGAAGATTGATAGCTAGACAGACAGACACCATTCTTTCCACTAAGAACTGAAGCTGTCACAGCAACAAAGGCCTAATATCCGTCATCTACAGAGAACTCAAGAAACTAACCCCCTCCAAACCCAGTAAACCAATTATTAAATGGGCAAAGGAACTAAAGAGAGACTTCACAGGAGAAGAGACAAAAATGGCAAAGAAACACATGAGGAAATGTTCAACATCCCTGGCAGTAAAGGAAATGCAAATAAAATCAACCCTCACTCCAGTTAGAATGGCCTATACTCTGAACTCAGGCAACAACAAATGCTGGAGGGGATGCAGGGAAAGAGGAACCCTTCTCCATTGTTGGTGGGAGTGCAAATTAGTACAACCACTTTGGAGAACAGCGTGGAGGTTCCTCAAAAAGTTCAGCATAGACATACCCTATGAACCAGCCATATCACTCCTAGGCATCTATCCTGAACAACAGGCCCCAGGATACCATAAAGACAGCTGCACGTCCATGTTTATCGCTGCACAATTCACAATCGCCAAGATATGGAAACAACCCAGATGCCCTACTACAGACGAATGGATCCAAAAAATATGGCACCTGTACACAGTGGAATATTACATAGCAATTAGAAATGATAAAATAATGGTATTTGCAAGAAAATGTTCAGATCTTGAACAAATAATGTTGAGCGAGACAAGCCTAGAACACAGAGAACAGAGGCACATGGTCTCCTTGATATATGATTGTTGGGGGCAGGGAGGAGAACAGTAGACACCAGCTCTGCAAAATAACAAACTTCTTTTCAAATGGTATTTCCACATGTTTGGGTCAGCGATTTCACATTATGTGTCTAAAACCACACAACTACTAAACAAACATAAAAAGGTCTAGGATAGACCTATCAGAGGATCACAATAGCTCAACAACTATGTACATATGATTATATAAGATGAGGATAAGCAAAAAGAACTCCAAGAGAAGGACACAGAAGGACTTTATTCTTGTCATTACGTTTAATGTTCTAGGTGAATTTCCTTTGGTGTACCCCATGAGGATACTGTATATGATTTTGGTGCACTAGATATTGTATATATGCTTACCTGAACTAGAGAAGGGAAAGAAAAATGAGGGAGGATGTAACAAATATGACAAGAAATGAACTCACTACCTTATTATGTAACTGTACCCCTCTGTACATCACCTTGTCAATAAAATTTAATTTAAAAAAAAGAACTGAAGCTGTCTTGGCAGAAACGACTTTTGAAAATTTACTGTTCCTTACCAACAAGGCCTCCTTCAATGATGCCTTGTCTCTTGGGGACTAACATCTGGTCTCCAGCCCCCAGAAGATAGAAAATTTTTTATGTTCGTGGCATAATTAAGCTTTCAGTCTCTATACACAGTTAGCCTGGAATTGAATCTTTGAAATGCACTTGAGATCTCTGGGGACTTTAGGCAGGTTATTTAAACCCCAATATGCTTCAGTTTCTTCAGTTATAAAACATATACCATAGTAGTAACTAGCTCAGAGAGTTGAGAGGATTACAGAAATAAATAATTAGCAGCTTTGTAAAATATCTCTAACACACTTTTTATCTAATGTTACCTTGCATCTCTAAAAGTCTACATCATTTTGGCTCTGGTTGACCACTTTTAACCCACGGAAGCCATGAGAGTTGTTTCTGATTCAAGTTGGCCTTGAACTTGTGATTCTTCTCCCTCAGCCTCCAGACTGTTGGAATTATAGGTAGGAACATATCACTCCTTGCTTCATTTCAAGGTGAAAGAAATTTTTAGTATAATCTCTTTTTAGGCAGTGGCTAGATACAAAAGTAGCTTGAGGGGCCTAGGGTTCTGTGTCAGAATATTTATATATGTCCCTGGATTCAATCCCCAGTAACCAGAAAAAAGAGGGTGTAAGAGAAAAAAAAGTGATGCCAGAATGCATTTTACATCCACAGTTTAGGGATGTCTCACTCAGCTTCACTTCAATTTCTACTAATCTTAATACTTTCTACCCTTCAAGAACCAATTGGAGTCTCAGCTTTTTGCTGGCTAGTTGGAGTTGAGTCTGAGAAATGTGGGACATGTACACAATGGGATTCTATGTTTCCATCAGTAAGAATGACATTTTCCCATTCATAAGGAAATGGAATGACTTGAAAAAAAATCCTATTAAGTGAAGTAAACCAGATCCAAATAAACATAGGCTCTAATGTTTCCCTCATTGGTAATAATTAATACATGTCTAGGGTAGTCCTAGCAGATGATCACAGTAGCCCAATAGCTATGTACATATGACCACATAAAATACTAATCGTAATGATCTCCACAATATGGAAACAAGAGGGATTTTTTTGTGGTTGTTTTTTCTTTATTTTTTAGTGTACTGTTAGCAATTATTTCTTTTGCCTTTGGTTTTTGGGGGGTGGGTTTTTTTTTTGTCTCCACTGGTTTATTCCCTGTGGTCACTGTTTCTGATTTTGGTACCTTTTGCCTTGCATATAAGTTTATCTGATTTGGGAAAGGGAAGGGAAATCACAGAAATGTTAGAACAAAGGGTGAACCAAGGCAACAGCGATACTCACTAGACATTCTATTGGAAATGAACTTTACAACTTGGGGGAGGGAAGTTGTGGAGAAGGAAAGAGAGAGAAAATGAGGGAGGGGTAACACTTCAAAAAAAAATTTCCATTGCCTTACTTATGTAACTCTAACCCCTCTGTACATCATCTTTACAATAAAATATTTTTTTTAAGTCTCTGATATTTGTCTGCCTGGTTTCTAACCATGATCCTCAGAGTACAGCCTCCCAAATACCTAGTATTCCCACTGGAACCAAGCTTAGCTCTGGTTTCTAAGTCAGAAAAGTTAGCTGTAAAATTTTTAAATACATCTTTACTGCCAAAAATTTGTATCATCTTAATATTATAATTGTGAAGGGCTAAGTTTTTAATAGCATAGTATCTATTCAAGTATAGTATCTATAATAATATTTACACACTAATAGTAGCAGAACAAAATATTCCAAAATTTTGTTTTCCTGTGCTACAGCTGGTGCTTGAGCTGAGGGCTTCAGGGCCTCTTGCTCTCACTCTGATTATTCAGGGCTGATGTTCTACACTTGAGCCGCACTTCCAGTCTGTTTTTTAGGTTTACGTTTTGGGTTATGAGTTTTGGTGTTTTGGTGTTTTTGTTGTTATTTGCAGATGTAGTATCTTAGAAAATTCTGCCTGAGCTGACTGAACCTGAGTCTTCAAATCTCAGCCTCCAGAGTAGGCACGTTTACTGGCATGAACCACTGCTGCCTTTATACAGTCTTCATTAACTAGAACATTACTTACACTTTAATATTTATTTAAAAAATTTCCAATACCAAGGAAACTCCCAGGGTTTGAGAAATAAGCCCCCTTTACCTTCAGATATTTATTAGCCTAATCAGTACACAAATGTATCAATTTCTGCAAATGTTTGTCTTTATAATATTATTAAATTTAAATTTTCTGCTTGAACTCTGTGTGGACTTAAAAAGTAACCTATACATTATTGAGCCCAATAGGCTTAATTAAATTCTCTGCCATCTATGTTTAATACCAATAAAGTTCAACATATAAAACATTAACTCAAGTTTGTTAAGCCAGGCACTGGTAGCTCACACCTGTAATCCTAGCTACTCAGGAGACTGAGACCTGGAGAATGGAGGTTGAGAGCCAGCCTGGACAGATGAGACTTGGGGACTTCTCCAGTTAACCAACTCTAGATAAGGCTCAAGTGGTAGAGAGCAAGAAAGCCAAGACTGAGTGGCCCTAACTTCCAGCCCTAGTAGAAGCACAAAATAAAAAAGAAATTACAAACTATTTATGAAAGCCTTAAAAAGATTAATCTGTTCTATTTATTTAACGTGTAAGCCAGGCTCAGTCTGTAATCCTAGTTACTCAGGAAGCTGAGATCTGAGAATCATGGTTTGAAGCCAGTACCAGCAGAAAAGTCTCTGAGACTGTTATATCTAATTAACCACTAATACTCTGGTTTCTCTTCAGATCATATAAATCTTTTGCCTTTTACTAATTAACATGTAAAAATCTGGAGCTGGTAAAGCACTAATCTGGAGCAGAAAACTCTAAGGAAGAGTGCCCTGGTCCTGAGTTCAAACTCCAGTGCCAGTACTTTAAAAAAAATGTAACAGACAGTTGCCCCAAACCTAGGATTACATAGTTGTTTTTTCATACTTCAATGTGTTTCCTAAGTTGAAAATTTTATATATTTTCAAAATCAGAGGTATCAAATACATATTTCTTTTAATATTACACTAATTAAGAAGACTGCAAATCAGTTTGAATTTAGTTATAATACTATACATATAAAGACTTTTATTCCAGTCTAGGGCTTGAACTGAAGTCCTGGAGGCTGTCCTTGTGCTTTTTTGCTCAAGGCTAGTGTCTGCCACTTGAACCACAACTCTACTTCTGGGTTTTTTGTGATTAATTGGATGTATGAGTCTCATGGATTTTCTTGCTCAAGCTGGCTTCTAAATGTGGTCTTCACACCTCAGTAGCAACGATTACAGCACCCAGCAATCCTCCACAATCTTAGTTATGTTTTCTATATTCTCAAATCATACTGCTTGGCAAGTAAGAATGTTAAATTAAATTAATTGTAAAGAAATCTATATTTTTAGCCAATGTCTATATACCCCTTTATCAATCTCCTGCTCTACATCATAATTTGTTTTCCCTCCCAAAGAAAACAAAAAGAAGACCTTCATTGTTTCCTAGAAATTTTCCAGTATTATGAAAATAAAAACACATGAGAAAAAGGGACTCAAATTTTGATGTTTCATCTTGATTTCCTAATTACTGTATAACAGAGATGTGGGGAGAAAAAATGTTTCTTTTCTATCTCAGCCTAATGTAATATTACACTAAGAAATACTGTGATAACAAGCAATTGTCCAGCTTCTTCAAGTATGAAAGTCAATCACGGTCTTAACAGTGAGGAGAAATAAATATGCAACATTAAGAAACTCAACTCAAAAGGAAGACAGGAGGTC
The DNA here is from genome assembly GCF_023159225.1 of Perognathus longimembris pacificus. Classification (NCBI taxonomy): domain Eukaryota; kingdom Metazoa; phylum Chordata; class Mammalia; order Rodentia; family Heteromyidae; genus Perognathus; species Perognathus longimembris. The sequence goes on along the minus strand of NC_063188.1, from coordinate 68,112,378 downwards.
CAAAAAGACAAGCTGCCTTTAGCGTACAAGAATATCACATATCAACTCTAAAATGCCAGATTGAAAACAACAAAGCAACACAGCAGCAAGCCACCACTTCACACATAACTAAGAATTCTGAAATGTCCATAGCATTTCTCACCTTTTCCAGTCAACCTGTGACCTCTTCTTTTTTTCTGGTATTAGACAACTCAAGGTTGGCCAACCACATGAGCCCAGCTTTCCTCATGGTTATCTCAGTTTCAGTGGCACTTACAGTTAAGCGAATTCTGTTCATATCAGTAACATGCCATAATTCCCAAATTTTTACTAATTCCATTATCTTCTTCAAACACTGTGCTTCTTCTCAACTAAGTTTAGCATATACTGAAATGATGACTTCACCCTTAGTCTGATGCCAGTCGTGTCTACACAGAGCCTCATTTCCCCAACATCCATTTATTCCACATGCTCCTTCTGTTGTACAGTCCTCTTGCGCTATGAATAGACTAATGTTCCTCTACAGAAACTCCAATATTTAATCCCCTCAGCGGAAGTAGATACTCCAGAATAATAAACATACTTCTTCTACACTTTGTAGTCCCTGGTATGTCATTAAATATGCACACTTATTTACCATGAATTACCAACCTTTATTTCATCACTGTCCTTTTCCTTCAGACCTTCTTCCCTCCCTGCTGACAGTTTACCAAGTGCTTGTTATAACGAAACAGGTATTTTAATTCCAAATTTGTTATTTGTTCATCTGAGCATAACATTTTTATTGCTTCTACTGACTGAGAGGTTTGAATGATGTGCTACTAAAATCTGAATTTCGTTTCAGAGTTCTTCTCAGTTGTCCTTACTTCAGCCTTGACTGGCTGTGGTGACTTCTCACTAATATATCTACCTTAGGACAGCCTACAAAGTTTAAGAAATTCAAAAAGAAATCACTTCCCTTACAACAGAACCAATCCTTTAATATATCTTGAAAGACTACAGTCAGGAAGATATAACTTTTCCCGAACAAAGGGTACAACTCTAGCACCTCTATCCTAAGCACTGGTGTGAAGTCTAGGGTAGGTACTTGCTCCTAATATCACCCAGGTTCATTGCCCAGGCTCAAACTCACAACCATCCACCCTCAGCCTCTTCAGTGCTGGGATTAGAAGTGTGAACCACCATGATCAACTTTCAATTTAATTTTTAAATCAAAAACTTTTTACTAGATAAGTCTTGATTGAGAGACAGATTTTTAATCAAGAGTTTCCCTTTCTGGAAGTTATGTTTACTCCTTGTTATGTGATTTTTTTTTATTAACATAGTGAAATTTATGAAAAGCAAAGTGTTATATGATCTGAAATAAGAAGGCTCATCAATGTAAAATACAGAATCCAAATTCCCATCCTACATAGAAATGATTTAGTAGTAAACAAAACCTTTCATTAGAATGGAGAGAAAATCAAAGATGTAATGTTCAATAACATACTACCATGACTGGCATTTTTATGTGAGTTTACTTTGCAAGTCTCCTAGAAAAGTAATAAAGGGAAAAGTGTTAAACTCTGGAAACGCATGTAACTGATTTCTATAAGATGTGTTTGAAGGGCTTTGTAAGTTTGAAAGTGGTAACTTCCACTGAAGTTGTCAGAGATTGTTGTCAGTTTTTTTCCATATACACATACACACACACACAAGCACACACCTCTATACACACATGTCATGTAGTAGCGACCATTATAACCACAGTGAAAGGCCTAATTCTAAAGCTTTATATATCAATCTGGAAAAAATGATGTTAAGTAAATTAGGCTCAGAGTGACAAATAACATGTTTTCTCTCATTTATGGAAGCTGGATATAAATTATAAATATATGTAAACATATACAGGGTAATAAATACATGTACACAGACATATTAACTGAACCATGGTATATGTAGGGCAGGACTCCAGGAATGTAACTCCTTTGAACAACTTACAATCTAAATGAATACCAGGAAGCTGGAACTTGAGATGTTTGCTGGGCGGGGGGGACGGGGGGAGATGAGATAAAAAAAAAAAAGTGAGGCAGACCAATGAAGAATGAAGAGATGAAAGGAAGGGCAGGAGAATGCAGTCATAATTATAAATATGTGTGTGTGTGTGTGTGTGTGTGTGTGTGTGTATTCAAAATGAAACTGAGTAACTTGAGGGGATGGGTGAAGTTGGGAGAGTTGAGAGATGACATTGATCAGGATGCATTGTATTCACAAATGTAAAACCTCCTGTGTATAACTACTTAAAGATCATTTTAAAAATGATTAAAATTAAAATTATAAAAATGCAAAAATAAAGGAGAAGAGAGGAGGTGTGTTTCCAAAGCCATGTGAGCAATACAGGCCGTAAGGTTAAGCCCTGGTACTGGCACAAGTAAAATAGAATAGAACCAATAGGACCTCTTCTTAAATCTCTCTTACCTAAAAACGTAGTGTGTTGATAGCTTCTCTTGAGAGAAGGTCCAGGATTCTTACCTAAAAACTGAAAGATCACCATCACTGAAATGGAATGAAATGATTTGGAAAGGGAGCCAATGGTAAATCAAATCTGAGCTTAGCAAATTTCAAAGACTGGCCCCACACCCAGGCTGGAACACTGCAAGTTTCCCTGGTGACTGATGAATTGACTGATGGTTTAGTAAATAACTTCCTGAAACTAATATTGAAAAGTGAATTAGCCTTTGCTCTTTTTTCTCTTCTCTTCTGGATGTATCTTAGTCATTGTCATTGAAAAGCAATAATGATATATCTTTTTCTTTCCAGTGCCGTATCAAACCAGGCTCACATGTTTCTTCTGATTACTTAGAACATAAGATAAGAATGAGTTTTAAAAATATGCTAGTATTTGAAGATAGTGAGGGATACAGATGAGAGAGACTGAAAGGATTTGTGAAAACAGCCCAGAGTTCAGATGCCTAGTTTCTACTCCCAATACCACTTTTGATTGGCTGTGTGATTTAAAGCAAGTCTTTCCATCTTTTCTGCCACTTCTGCCCATTTTCAAAAGAAATGAGATTGGTTTCTGTAAGAACCCCCTTCAGCTCTGAAGTTATATGAGGTGATGTCCAGATAAATCAACATAGATTAGCTGTGTTTTTTTCCCTTTCCTTTCGGGTCCTTTTGACTGCCAATAATGAAGATGCATTGCAACATTTTTGTGTAGAAAATGATCCATCAAGAAGCCAATCCTCATCTTCTGCCTGAGCAAAATAGACAGTGCTCTAATTCCTCACTAGTCTGTCCAGAAATTGCCTGGGGAACTAGCCATGTAGCATGATTATTTTCCTGTGTGATTTTTTACATGTACAGTGTGTGTAGGCAAGTGCTGTCTCACTGAACTAGACCCAGCATGGAAGTGGAATTGTTTAGTGTGGATAGAATGTACTGATCTGTCCACTAAAGATTAAAAATTAGGCAGTTGGTTTTCCTGGAAAGCAAAGCATTTGTTTAGATATCAAAATAACTCTTCCAACAGCTAAATATGGCAGAAAGAAAAGAAAGGGAAGAAGAGGGGAATGGAGGGAAGAAAAGGAGAGAGGAAAAGAAGAGAAGAAAAGAGAAGAGGAAGAATGTGTGACAACTGAAGAGACCCTGTAAAAGGGCAGCCATATCTAGGTTATGTAGTGATCACAACCTCTTTGTACCTGGAAGGAAACCGAATATCTGAACATTGGTCTAGAATAAGAAGTGGTTTATGTTCTCCTTGCTTCTACTTTATATTCTTGTCCTGTCCATGTTAAGTAACTCTCACGGCAGTCCTTTTACTTCACATCTGTACCAAAACATGCATTTTAAAGTGAAAAAACTTTCACCATTTAATTGTCTTAAAAAATAGATAAATTTTCCAATGACTTTATGCCCACCATGAGTGTGCAGCTGTGAATTGATTTTTGGAAGCAGTAAGTGTTGGGAATTTTTTTCTGTGAGGCATAATACAACTAATTCTTCAGAAAGGCTAGGGTCTCAAAACACATACATGACCTAGTGACTTTGGGAGTTAGTAATTCAATCATAGAGAAAATACGTGAAAGATCCTGCACTAGGGCCTTTTCCAGATGTTCTTCCATTTTACTTTCACATCCTGATGATGCAAATGACACTGAACCCGGAGAACTCTGGTTTCCCTCAAATCAGGCATTTTAGGGAGAGCAAGGATAAAACTCAAACCAGGCTGGTCCTTGCCCAAAGCTGAGCATCAGACACACAAATGATATGGTAGATTAGGTTGAAAGAGGAGCTGGTGCCATTTAGTGAGCTGAGCTGCACTGCCCAAGCCATATATCTGGAAAAAAGATAAGGTAGCTCCATATGTATATAACTGTAACCTCTCTGTACATCACTTTGACCATAAATAATTATTTTTAAAAAATCATTGCTATTGTAGAGTTGATATACAGAGGGGTTACAGTAATATGAATCAGGTAATGAGTAAAGAGTACAATTCTTTTGAACCATGTCTCCCCTTCCCATGCTCTCTCCCTAGTTTTTCCCTCCCCTCCCCACCCCCAAGATGTACAGTTCTTTTTCCACATAGTGTCTAGTGAGTACCACTGTTGTATTTGTTTGCCCTGTTCCATCTTTTCTGAGTACCCCTCTTACCCTCCCAAATACAAACAAACATACAAGACAAAAAGAAACGAAAAGAAAACAACAAAAAAAAGAATGATATTCCAGAAGACTAAGGGCCAAAAGATAGACATCCACACACAAGAATCTGGAATTCAAGAATCAAGCTGCACATGCAAGTGAACTAGCAGGACATGAGCTTCCAAGAAAGAGTCTTAGAAAAGTGATTCTCAGACCAGCGGCTGCTTGCTGAACTCGAAAAGGGAATTCTTGCAACCTCCTCCAAAGACTTCCTGAAGAGAGGCTTGATAGCATTTAACAAATCCTCAGGGGTTCTGGGGCATGCTTAAGTTTGAGACCCACCAACTTGGAGGAGTGCAGGAAGCACCAAATGGAGTGAAAGGACCAAGCCATGTCTCAGATGGCACCATGTCAGTCACACAATTAGAGGAGCCCAGCACCCTCTCCAAAGCATGATGACATCTGCTGAACAGAAGTGTGTGTGTGTGTGTCTGTGTGTCTGTGTGTGTGTGTAGGGGGAGGTGTGAAATGATAGGTCTGTGGATTCAGAGGCATACTCTGGATTCAGAGGTTTAGTCTCTTGAAGACAAACCCTTTCTCTGCACCTTCTCCTTTCCCCTTGTTTTCAAGAACTTAGCACAAGCTCATTAGTCGTGAGGGTTTGCTAAGATACTGATGGGGGAATGGGTTCTGCTGCCAAGGTTAATTTGGGGAAAAGCAAATGTAGATTCCCTCATCCATGCTATAGAAAAGGAACTGACTACCACAGAGGCAAAGTTACTTGTTCAGGATCATTGTAGGTTCTTTAGTAGCATACTACAATGTAAACCATTCTTAAAACATTTTGCCATGATTTAACACAGAAAATTTTAATGAGGAAAAATAATTTAATTTATTGAAAATTAAAGTAACAATTTTGTCCATTGATATGTACCAATGTACCTGTAAATGTTTCATATATAAAATTTTATTTCAGTAAGTCCTCATTGAACAGGCCTTTGAATAGTAATATATTAGCTCCATTTTACAGCAATAAATACTAAGGTTTAAAAAGATTAAATTATTTTTCCAAGACTGTTCAATCATGAATTGCCTGAATTGGAATTTTAATCAAGGATGTTTGAGTTTAGATTATTTGCTTTTGACAATGCCTTATTTCAATGCCTTATTATTGAAATGGGTATACCTTATGAAGTACAATTGGAGATTGAAATGGTCACAGCATATGGAAACTGTATAAAATGCAAACAAACTATTTATTAACTGACCCATTACCAGGAAAGCTTGCCATAGATGTCCACTTCAGAGAGAAGTCACCAGAAATGAGTCCTAGGTGTTCAGGAGAGGTGGCCACCATGTGTCCGCTCAGTGAAATTGGTAAATAAATAATACAAGCAAGGAATTCTAACCTAGTTGGACTCCTTCGTCTTCACTGTGTTGAGTCAAAAGTGTTTGTAATGACCTACTTCTTTCTGTGTTTCATGAGTCAGATCCAGCTTCCCTTGAAAATGACTGCAGTCTATGTGGCAGCTCTTTTGTGTCTGAACACCATAAACTCTCTAGTAATTTATAACCCAGACTTTGCCCCATTGCCTCAGTGGGACTTTCAGTCTTCTGACTGTCCTCTTCCTTGGCCCCTGCTGCAGGCAGTTCATATGCATGAGAGGAAAATGTATCCAGCCTGCCTGAGGAGCAAACAGCTCTCCTCCTAATCAAGATCTCCTTCTAGCAATTAGGGATGCCAAATGACAGAAATTATAATTACTTGTTTTTTCTTTTGTTCATCTTTCCGATAATTTAGCCCCTGTTGTCACTGTCTTTGATTCTGGTACCCTGGGTATTGTATATATGTTTGTCTGAATCAGGAAAAGGGAACATCAAAATGGTGAGATAAAGGGTAAAAGGTGAACCAATGCAACAGCAACACTTATAAGACAATATGTAGTAAACTAACTGTACAACTAGGGGAGGGATTGGGGAGGAGGGAAGGTGGGAGAAAAATGAGGGAGGAGGTAACAAGTTTGACAAGAAATGTACTCACTACCTTATGTATGTAAATGTAACCCCCCTGTACATCACCTTGACAATAAAAAGAAAAGAAAAAGAAATGCCACCCTCCCTGTCCTCTTCCTATACCTGATGGGTGGACGTGATTCCTTATCTCTAGGAGTTACTCTCCACCCATTCCTTCCCTGTACTCTGTATCTTAGTAAACCTTTCCTCTTCCACTCCTCTTATTCAGACTGTTCCTTCTTCATGGAATCCTAGGTATATAATTTTACAGATACAGGAGGGTCTATATCTAGTTCAAGGACATCATGTATAAATAGAAAGGGGCCCAAAGAAAAGGACCTGGCCACAGCTTCATAGATTATTGGTAAAGAGAGCAAGGAGAGTTGGGACATAAATCACCTCAACCTAGCCTGCAACTTTTCACTGCCTTTTCTTTCTATCAGGAACAGGATGGCCTTTGACTTACAAAACTCCATACTCCAACCACAGGAAAGGAATACAAGAGGATCATCAACAATAGAAGCTACAGTTTCACATGGAATGTTGAAAGTAATTACAACAGTGATATAACAGTCATTTCCATAACATGGAGTTCATTTCACTTAGCATCACCTTATGTGTTCATAAGGGCATAGTTATTAGGCTCTTGTGATCCTCTGCTGTGACTAGCATAAACCTGTGCTAATTATCCCCTAAAGTCCATGTTTCTTTGGGTCTGGTTCAGTTCACTTAGTATAATTTTTTCCAAGTCCTTACATTTCCTTACGAATGGTCAATGTCATTCTTTCTGATAGAGGCATAAAATTCCATTGTGTACCACATTTTCCTGATCCATTCATCTACTGAGGGGCATCTGGGTTGGTTCCATATTTTAGCTATGACAAATTGTGCTGTGATGAACATTGTTGTGCTGGTGGCTTTAGTGTGTTCTTGTTTGTGGTCTTTTGGGTAGATGCCCAAAAGTGGGGTTGTTGGGTCTTAGGGGAGCTCTATGTTTAGCCTTCTGAGGAATCTCCATACCGCTTGCCAGAGTGGCTGAACCAGTTTACATTCCCACCAACAATGAAGTAGGGTTCCCTTTTGGCCACATCCCCTCCATCATTTATCATTGTTAGTTTTCTTGATAAACAACATTCTTACTGGGGTGAGGTGCAATCTCAATGTTGTTTTGATTTGCATTTTGTTTATGGCCAGTGATGTAGAGCACTTTTTCATATGTCTCTTGGCCATTCTCATTTCCTCATCAGAGAAGACTCTTTTTAAGTCTTCAGCACACTTGTTGAGGGGGATGTAGATTTTTTGCGGTTTTGTTTTGGAGGAATTTAATTTTTTTAGTTCTCCATATATTTTAGATATGAGGCCTTTGTCCATTGTATAGCCAGTAAATATCTTTTCCCAATCTGTGGGCTTTCTGTTTATCTTGTGAGCTATGTCCTTTGCCCTGCATAAGCTCTGCAGTTTGGTGCAGTCCCATTTGTCCACCCTTTCTGTATCTTATCTGAGTACATTGGAAACTGTATATACTGGTATTAGAACTAGGAAAGTGAAAGGGAATATCAAAATCGAGAGACCAAGGATAAAAAGACAAATGACTACAAAAGCAATATTTGCAAAAACCATTTGGTGTAAACCAATTGAACAACACATAAGGGAAGAGGGAAAGGGGGAGAGGGGAGGAGGAATGAGGGAGGAGGTAACAACAGTACAAGAAATGTACCCAAGGCCTAGCGTATGGAACTGTAACCTCTCTGTACATCACTTTGGCAATAAATAAGAAAAAAAATCCATTCTACAGTCTCACTCTAAGTTTATAGGGCCCTTTAAAAGATAATTTCTACCACTGAGCTAATACTGCTCAGCCTGTGAATTTCTTCAATGGGACTGTTTGAATTGCCTGCAGACCTTGGTGGGCCACTAAGGGACCTTGCATTCCCAAACCTGCTCAGCAAAATCTGAAGCTGCATAACAGAAGTGCAGCCCACCCTCCTCTCCCCCACTGGAGATCCAAACCAAGATTTGGAACACACCCATATATGGTCAAAGAACAATCCTGGGTTTTATACCAAACCCCTCCATAAACAGGAGGCACATTCCAGTAGTTTTGTTTTCAGGGAAAGAGGGCACCCAGCACTGTCACCTCCTCCACTGGGTCAGCCCAATAAAACTGTCAGACTGGAGTCTCAGATTTAATTCATGAGCAAGTCCCTGTAACCCAGAATATTGACTCAGTACACAGAGCTGGCAGGAGAGGGCTTGGGTCTGCAGTTCAGCACAGTGGGCCGCTGACTTGAGCATGGAATGGAAGATTTTCTCTGGCAAAGGTAAGCTTTCTGTTCTTTCCAAACCACCTCACCTGCCTCCTAGACAAAACCCTTACTCAGCTGGGTGTAGGAGAGCTTTAGGCAGCTTAGACTCAGTGGCCATGGCTGAGAAGTTGGAGGAAGTCTGTTCCATGCACTGAGAAATTACAGGAGTCCATAGGCTCCTTTTGTTCCTGTCACCAATATAGCCAGGATCACCCTGGCTGCGTGGTTTCCAGGATGATCCTAAGTCTGAGTTTAGTTCATGGCCCTGTAGAAACAGCTTGCTCATCTGTCCCCCAGGTTGCAGACACTTTTTGCCTGAAGATTGCATAAATGGGGATTTGAATTCCTAGTTTGAGACAAAGTTAGCACAAAGCAAGCAAATAAGGGATAGCTGAGCTAAGCAAAAAAGCTGAAGGACTCTTCTCAAACAGGGTTCAGATTCTGGCATGATTTTGACCAAATCCCTCCCCTCCTTTCTGTTTTCTACATGTTACAAAATGATGGTTTGTAAAAGTTTTATAGATGTGAGTCTATAATGTATTCAGTTTCTCATTACTGAATATCAGGTATATGCCAAACAAGCCCTTTGTTGAGGCTCAAACATCCAATATTTTGCATTTGATATTGTAAATAATCCTGTGAAACAAATACATCCATTTTGGGATGCGAAAACTGAGGCACAGGTACTTGGAAATAATTTCTTGAAAGCTTTGTCATGTTACAAGCTAGAGGTTAGATGTGTGAATCAAGGTCTTTGACTTCAGTATGTTTCCTACCACAGGGTGAAGAAAGAGCAACAAAAACCTGAAGTTTTGTACAATAACAACTACTAACAACTATGGTTGTTGTTGTTGTTGTTTAAAACAAGACATAAGACCTAAGAAAGCAGAGGAATAAAAGACATTAATTTTACTTGGGGGTTCCATTAGGAGCACTAGTGAGAGATTGGAGATCTGCTACAGAGCAGTTCAGTATTTCAGGACAGCTCAGTATTCCCACTCAGCTGAGTAATCTTTGTCCTAGTGAACTTCAAAAGGGAAGGTGTGGGAAGAACATTATTACATAAAAAGAAAAAACTTCATTCTCAAGAAAACAATGATGCAAGTCAGTTGATCAGGTCCGGGTTATGTTGGGGTGACCTGGAGGTAATGTAAGGTTAAGGAGGCTTGACATATGGGGTCTTACCTTCTCCTCATGCTAGAGAAAAGTCTTAGGGCATATTAACTATATTATGCCTAATTACGAATGGTCCAGAAATTCTAGCTTTTCCTTCCTTTGAAAGGCTCTTCCTAGTACCTTCTGGATCAATTTTAAAATTTTTGTTGTTATTTTTTCCCCAGAGCTCTTGTTCACCTTTCCTCTATCATTTTTCCTTTTACTGTTTCCTTTTCTCCTATCATTCCATCTTTTCTCCTTGCTCAAGTGAAAATTTACACTAAGATTTCATATCCTTCATTTCAATTGATCTTCATAACGAACTAATGAAGGGCCCACAGCAGAAATTAATCACATTCAGGAGATGAGGAAACTTTGGTTATGGAAGTCAGGTGACTTGCTTAAGGTTGTGTAATGAGTAAAAGATGAATCCAGATCTGGAACCTGTGCCTGAATCCTTTCTACTTATCCATGAAATGACTTTGTGGTTCTAAACACAAGTTATAGGTTCTTCTTTCTACTGCTCATCAAGCATCAAGTAAACAACAAGAATAGCCATGACAAATTGTTCCTTGGGGCTGGGAAAGAAAGAAAGGAAATCAGTAATTAGAAGGAGGGAAAACGTTGCTACATAAGGTTACAATATTTAAAGGCAATGGAAAACAGTGTTTACATCTAGTTTGTCTGACTCCAGGTTGTGGGGGTTTCTTCAGGGGGGGCACAGCATCTTGTATGTAACCCAGGATGACTTAGAACTTACTGTGTAGCTCAGGCTGACTTTGATCTGGTGATCCTCTTTCTTTGGCCTTTAAAGTACTTAGATTATAGACATGCACCACACTGCCTAGCCCAAGGTATAGTACTTTACATTGTCCCATGTTGTCTCACACAAGAAATGTGTGCGTTTTTATATATAAGTTAATTGTTATTATTAGCATATTGTACAGAGGGGTTACCATTTCATAAGTCAGTCCATTTCTTTTGGGACAATGTCACCCCCTTCCTTCACTTTCCACCAGTTTCCCCTTCTTGTCCTTGCCCACATGTTGCATAGTTCATTTAAGGTGTATATTTTTATAGCCACAAACAAGCACCCTAGTGGCTGGAATGTGTCACTGTGTATTGGAACTTTAACATGTGTATATGTTTGTGACTATATGTAAAATGATACAGCCTTGAGATACAGGTACAGCTCAGTAGTAGAGCACTTGCCTGGATGTGGTGCATGACAATTGTTAGATCTCCAGCATTACTTTAAAAAAGAAGGAAGGAAGGAAGGAAAGTAGGAAAAAAGGAAACATAACAGATGCTGGTTTATTATTCCAATTCTAAAGGTTTTTAAGGCTTTGAAAGACAGTGTGTGGATACAAATGTGTGTCTATTCCTCTAAGAAATATTTTTCACACAAATTCAGTTTTGGGTTACTTGAACTTTTATTTGTTTAACATACGTGTAAGAAGTATCAAATCCTAATTTTATAGCACAGTATATTTTCAGAATCTGACCTCACCCATTCATCTAGCATATAGATCAAGAAAGAGCATTCTTTCTTCACTTCCTAGTCACTGATTTATATCTCTAGGAGCAGTGCTGTCCTTAGTTTTTGGAGGATGCTCTACCCCTGAGCAGAGATTACTTTTCTCTTGTGTTTTACTTAACACAAGTGAAATCAAACAACATACACACTTTTGTGCCTGGTTTCTGTCTGCAGCCTCATTTGTGAGACTTATCCATCCTGCTGTACACAGCTATAGTTTGTTCTTTATCATTGCTATGTAAAATACCACTGTATTAGTAAAAATATAATTTTCTTATCCATTTGAGTATCCATGGACATTTTGGCTAACTCCATTTTGAGTGTATGAATATCATAGTAAATGTCTTTTGATGAATGATCATTCTTTTCTGAACACAGCTTATAGATGGATGATGGGTGGTGGTAGCAATGAGTTTCCCTTTTTGCTGGTGGCACACAAAAAAAGCAAAGAATTAATGACTTGCTTTAGGCAGCAAGTGAGTCACTGTGACATAATCAGGCTTCTGCTGTCTGTTCTATGATTCTTATCCCAAAGTGCATTCTTTCTCCTTTACAGCTGAAGGAATGGGATCCAAATTTCTCTTCTAAAGGAAGCTGTGGGCTCTCTCTCTCTCTCTCTCTCTCTCTCTCGACTTCTCCTCACTTGGGGGGGGAAGGGGCTTGTCCGCCCCTTCCTGGGTGGTCCATTATCGCTCACGTGGGAGCGATGGCCATGGGTAGCCTTGGTGGTGTGTGGTCGCAGGGTGCCCCAAAGCCGCCAAGAATGACACGGACGAGTGGGCCCCTGGAGAAAACCTCTAGGGCTTCTGTTTATTCAAATGAGGAACCTCCCAGATATACCCCAAAGGCGGACACAAGAGAGGGGCCCCTGATTGGTCCCAAGGGGCTGTCCCTCAAGTGATGTCAGACTTCCTTCTCTTCCTGTTAAAGACAGGAAGGGGAAGGACAGGCTGAGGTCAGCTGTGGCCCCTTAAAGGTGCAGCTAACCCCAACAGGAAGCTATCACATGATTATCAGTACAGGTAATTTGAACTTTGTCCTCCAAAGTCCCATGCATACAGATCATTAAAGACTTTCTGAACCCAAAGGAATCTGGTAGGTGGAAAAACTGGGTCAATTTGCTTTTTCAGCCACTAGATCTGGCTTTGCCTTCTGAAGTTTTCCAGATACATGTAGAGTACTTTTGTTCTCTTTCTCTCATTCCAACACATTCCATTTGCCTGTTTCTTAGAGTTATGTGGACCATGGAGGCACCCCATTTCCTCTGAGCACTGCTGTTCATGCAATTCTTGTGGCCTCTACTGACTGATGAGGCAACTTGAGCTTACTACCTGAGCATCTGGGATATGTACTGGAATTATGTTCCCAAAGGAAGGAATAGATAAAGGTATATAAAATAATAGGATGGTGGTACACAGTTGGAAAGAACATACATGATGAACAAAGTACAGTTAGATACAAAACAAACTACAAAATTGTACTTCAGTGTTTTTCTAACTTGCTGAGGAAGGATTCCCCAGATTTGTCTTGCAATAAACTTTGTGAATTGGCAACTTACAGGAACTACTACATCAGAAAAGTCTGTAGGCTATCTTTCTTTCCTACCTTGATGGTGGTGACTCCCAGTGTCTGTGCTCAAACTTCTCTTATCAACTGAGCCTGAGGACCCTTCAAGTTGGCTGGTAGCACTAGAGGTATAACCTATGTGTTGATATAGTGTTGATTTTAGAATTTGGGAAATTCTCAAGCTAACTCTGCCATGCACAGAACCCTTATCTATAAGTATACAGAGTAGTTAAATCAAAACAGTTTTACTAGCTTGGGAAGGTACCAGTTACTCTGACTGACCCTTGATGCCCTGGCCTTGCTCATCTTTATCTTAACATGCCAGTGGCCTGGGAATAACCTTTTGAAACTTATGGCCTGCATATCTCTCTCTCTCTCTCTCTCTCTCTCTCTCTCTCTCTCTCTCTCTCTCTCACTCTCTCTCTCTCTCTCTCTCACACACACACACACACGTTTGTCATAGAATTATCAAAAACTTTCAGAACTACCCTAACAACTCAACCAAATGAGTTTTTTTAAATATATACATATATGGTCTACAAGAATGTAAGCATCAGGTATTTCACCTTGTTGTAGGCTTTTTGAAAAATCATGTATCTACCTCCTTCAAGTCCTTCAGAATAAAATAAAAATACACTCACATTACACTAGAAAGAAAATGAAAACATAGTATGCAAAATTTTTAGATTCCCCCAAATCTTGATATTTTGTGCAATTTCTCCATAAACTCTTAATCATTTGTCATGGAATAGTAGGCAGATAAACATGTCAGAAAACTTATATCAAAGAAGTAAATAGATTCACACCTATTTTATAATGTGAAAATATTTTGTGAGTTCAACTTAAATATATACCTGACAAGTTTAAAGGTTTTCTTGTTTTTCGAAAGTGTTAATTAATAGGAGTCTCTTCAACACTTTATATCCATGTTTTTTTTGCCAGTACTAGGGTTTGAACTCAGAGCCTGGGTGCTATACTTGAGCCTCTCCTCTCAAGGCTGGAACTAAACCACTTGAACCACAGCTCCACCTCTCGGTTTTTGCTGGTTATTTGAAGATAAGAGTCCCATGGACTTTTCTGCCTGGGCTGGCGTCAAATCCCAGTCCTCAAATCTCAATCCACGGAGTAGATAGGATTACAGGCATGAGCCATTGGCTCCTGGCTCAGAGACTCATTTCTTTAAAAAAAAAATTGTTCTTTTTTTTTATAATACAAGACTACAGGGAATTTAATGGCAGGGATGGGTTGGGGTGTGTGAGGGTAGGACTCGAACATGAAACAGCTAGTTAAGTGTTAGAGGATGACTTCACTTTAGGTTAAAACAAACAAAAAAAAAAAACCACACAAGTACACACAAGCATCCGAAATGTTACATATAAAAACATCAACACTGGCAGTACTCCTGTGCAGTGGTTATTCTTCCCACTGCTTTTATATTTTCTAAAATATAATGACTTGATATAAATGGTACTGAAGAGAGACAGTGATTAATGCCATGAGTTAGGAATCCAAGAAGCCAAGCTGGGTGTTCAGCCATCAGTTTGAAATCCGAAATCTAGGTAGTCAAACCAAGTTCATTCCCATTCCCATAATTCCTTTCATCCATTTTCTCTACATTTAATGTTCTATGTAATTATACTCAATTGGACTCTATAAATATTAAGATATAACAGCAAAATGCTGCTAGCCAATCCACTAAGATTTTTCTTTTTTAATTGTATCAAATTCCAAATTCCATTGGAATATCCTTATTACTTGGTGTCTCTTGGTCTCCTCCACAATGTAAGAGGCATTCATTTTCCTCTTATCTCCTAGGTTTACTTTAAAACCAGAAGAGACTTTGTAGACAGGACCATTCAGCCTAAAGAAATGGACTAATAAATGTTTGGATTATTAGCTGGCTATTCCTGAAGAGGCTGAGTTAGAAAATCCTGATCTTACATGGGAAAGTTTTGACTGAAATTATTCCAATGTGGACAGAAATGTTGGAAAATATGTGAGGAAAACAGAGAGAAGCAGTCTTCTCCCAAAGACTTTGACAGTTTCATATCAGGTAGACTGTATCAGAACTGTGGCACATTACAGTAACAGAACCACCTTGTGAAGCCATGTGTATGTGTTTGTGTACACGTGTCTGTGTATGCCTATATACCACTAATGAGGCTTGAACTCTAGGCCTCCAGCACTCACAATGCTTTTTCCACTCATAGTTGCTGCTGTATCACTTGAGCCATGCCTCCATTTCTGGCATTTTGCTGGTTAATTGGAGATAAGAGTCTCACAAACTTTCCTACCTTCAAACCACAATCCTCAAACTTCAACCTCCTGATTAGCTAGGATTCCAGGTGTGAGCTATCAGTGCCTGGTTTGTGTAGTTGTCTTTGCATCTAAAAATATCATGGAGAGATCCAAGTTTTCATTTAGATGGTGCCACCACCAAGTTTTCAGTAGTTAATGTGGTTTAGAACAGCTTTGCCCCCTCAACTACTGTTTTCCTTTCAATGGCAGGTGACTAAATTTATACTGTACAAAGCTGTTTACATCTTGTTCAATACTCGGCTTTTCATACAGAAACTTCTTCAAGAAGCTTACAACCACATATTTTACCCTGTGTGAAATAGACTTTCTCAAAGTTAGAAATAAACTTGTTTGCTATCTGCATCTTCTTTGTGCATGTAGGTAAAGAAATATTCTGCATGCAACACTGTTCCCCTAAGTCTGCTCTTTTTTTAATTTCTGATATATTCTCCAGGTGAGAAACATGAGTAGCTAGGGCATGACTACAACTCAGACAAGATTCCATTAGACTGACGTTTATTTGCTGCAGATCTGCTCTGGGGGAGTAAGAGGGGGATAGAGGTTTTTGACAGAACTTATTCACAAGGCGGAGTACAGTACGGGTTTCTCCAGTTTCTTGGCCCTTGGCACCAAGCACCTTTGAGACCAAGAAGCCTCAGCCACTAGGATAGCTTGATCACAGGCACCAGATTACCCAGCCTGAACTCTGCGGAGGTGAGGGCCCAGGCTGAAATGTGCACCACAAGCGGAGGGGGCAGTGCTGTGGCCCAGCCCACTGCTCCACTGCAGCCCAGCAGGGCCCCTCAAGCCTATGACAAGACACTCTCCACTACTGTTCCCTAGGTCCCCGCTTTCCCCTGTGCCCTGCTTTCTCTGCCCTGCTCTCTCTTGCCAGTCTATAGAAAGCTTCTGCTAATGTTATGGCCTCCAATGACCCTGGCTGCAGCCACTGCTCCAGGAGGAGGGAGGGACTAGTGCTTTTGCTGCCTCTTCTTCCCAGGGCTCAGATTCAAGCTTTGGCCTTTGACATGGCCCTTGGGGCTACATATTTGGGCTATGGGTGGCCAGGCAGATCTCTGAGCGTGGGTGAGAGTGGAGAGGAGGGAAGGGTTTGGGGATTGCATCCAGAGACTGCTAACTGCTCCACTTCTGCCGCAACTCCCTAGCTGACCCTCCATCTCAGTATTTTGTAACATAATTTTTAATTTTGAGGTACTGTGAGATTCAAATGAAATAACGCTGCTGAATGACCTCTATAAGTTCCTAAAGAAATAATAGACTGCACGTATGCCATCAATTAGGATGATGCTATTCCACATCTGATGATATGGGTTTGTTTCCCTCAGAGTCACAAATTTGGTGTAGCATTTCCATATGTGGTAGATGCAGATAGTTTACCTTTTTTTTTTTTTTTTTTGCTAGTCCTGGAGCTTGGACTCGGGGCCTGAGCAATGTCCCTGTCTTCCTTTAGCTCAAGGCTAACACTAAGCCACATTCCCAGCCAATACTCTACCTTTTCTGTGCTATTTACAGAGCTTGAACCCAGGGCTTCATGCTCTTGCTTGGATTTTGCTGCTCAATGTTGCTGCTCTACCACTTGAGCTACATCTGCACTTCTGGCCTTTTGGTAGTTGGAGATAAGAGTCTAAAGCACGTTTTCACACACACACTCCAGCTGGTTTCAAATTGCTATCACAAATCTCAGATTCCTGAGTAGCCATTGCCCATCTGGTCCATTATTTGGGGGAGCCTCTCAGTTTATAAATAATGCCTCCTCAAAATCAGTGCTCTCATTAGCCCCATGTGGATTTCCCTATTCTTGTTCACAAAAAAAAAAAAGGAAGATCAAATTGAGGAAGTCACTTGTCTGATGACTTAAATATAGTGGTTATGGTCAAGCTTGAATTGAGGTCTCCTGGCATAACTCTCTGATACTGTTACAATGCCAGCCCTTTGTGGAGGCAACAATGGGTATCCCATAAATGTGTCAGTGAGCAGGGAGAAATACTAAATTCCTAACTGTGCTTGTTTTCTCCCAGCCAAGCTCTTAAGGAGTAAGAGAAAGTGGCCTATTTGGGATACAGAGACTAATGGAGGACAGGAGGAGAGAACACTAGGAGAAGAAGCAAGCAAAATCCTCTATGTAGAAATCCTGGGAGACTTCCAGGAAGACGACGGAGGAGCAGCAGAGCCCTATCTGAGCTCCCTCCAACATCGCAGTTTTCCTACCCCAGAGAAACTTTTACTCCTAGAAAGACAGCCAAAGTAAGTTATAACAGTACAGGGATTCTGGCCAGGAAGGAAAAATCAACTTTGCTCATCTGAAAACACAGATTTGAGGTCTGGGCGGCGTCCCGCTGCCATGCCAGTGCCAGTGCCAGCACAGCACCCCGCCCTCCGCGCAGCTAAAGCACTCAACTGAGACCAGGGAGAAATCCTCCAGATGGCGGCGGACAGACACGGATCACAGGCTGAGCACGGACGGGCCGAAATTGCAGAGAAAGCGTGAGTACCCCACGAAAGACATTCTCACTCATGCCCATAGAGCAGCTTCTGGGAGGTAGCCCTTCCCCCACCGCCAGAGCAAAGTGCCATCTTTAACACTGGCATAGGGTCAGACCAGACTGGAACTAAAGCAGACCTAGGGAAAGTGAGGATAAAGCGGCCATCTTTGAAAAGGGCAAGAGTAACCGACCAGTGAGAGCCTGCTCTGCCCAAGAAAACAACCCCTGGGGCTGGGGATATGGCCTAGTGGTAAGAGTGCTTGCCTCATATACATGAGGCCCTGGGTTCAATTCCCCAGCACCACATATACAGAAAACGGCCAGAAGTGGCGCTGTGGCTCAAGTGGCAGAGTGCTAGCCTTGAGCAAAAAGAAGCCAGGGACAGTGCTCAGGCCCTGAGTCCAAGCCCCAGGACTGGCAAAAAAAAAAAAAAGAAAAGAAAAGAAACAGAAAACAACCCCTGCCCAGGCGGGGGACTCGTCCTGGGCCACGGCTCAGCTAGAGGTGCCCCACCCTGCCCGCCAGAATTTCTAAATAAAAAGCAAAAGCAGCAAGCAGCTACCAGGGGCACGGAACAGCCAGGTGGGAGAACAAACAGTTCCTGTCACAGATAAATGGTCTTGTCACAGAGAAAGCCCAATTCCCAGCCCAAAACAGAGCTGAATTCCATACCCAGCACTGCCCAGGAGGCTGCCCCACCCAGGAGGGAGGAACCTCACCCAGGCAAACAACTCTCAGCCAGGTAAACCAGGCCAGAGGTTCCCTGCCCTGCTGAGTGCACAGCCTATTTAAAGCCAGGCGTTAAAGGCAGCCACCCCAGAGCAGACAAGAGGAGCCATGGTTCCCGAGACTGTTCGCGTCCCCCATCTACAGAGGACGCCCAAGTCTTACCTGCAAGCTGTGGGAACCAAAGAGACCCAGGATTTCACTAACAGGGGAGGGGGGGGTCAGAGCAGATCCACCCCCTGTGAACTGAAAACAAGGCAAACCAGCCAAGCGGCAAAATAGACTGCAGACCATCACAAGGAAAAAAGAGACTGTAGAAAGGCCACGCAAACAAGGAAGACTCCTTTTTTTTTCCTCAAACATTTTTTAAGTTTTCTTTTTTATTTTTCATTTCTGAAACATCATTGGTTTTTTTGTTTTCAATTTTACCTGTTTGTTTCATCAAGTTGTTTTTGGTTTTGGGTTTGTTTTTTTTTTTTTTTTTGGTTGTTTGTTTTTCTGCGGTTTTTTTTTCCTTTTTATTATTTTTTTAATATTTTTTCTCTGTTTTGTGCATCTGTCTTCCAGTATTTTTTCTTTATTTCTCTCTTTGAATTCTCTTTATTTAAAAATTACTTTCCTATGAATAACACCTCCACTCTTTTCTGCTAACTCTCCATTGTCTATCACTTTAACCTTGTTCTTTCTACTGATTCTACTCTCCTCCATATTTGCACGTCACTGAAACTAAACCAAAATCATCACCCCACCCATACATTTTATTCTATTCTCTTTACTACCTCTAACTTACCCTCCTGACTTACTTCCAGGACCTCCAGATTCCATTGACTCCTGGTTATTGGATAGAGGGTATCCCCGCTTAATCCGAGTGAATCAAAGAGGTTCATAGAGAAAGCCAGTCCAAAAAGAACTTAATATAAGAACAAGAATTGCTCATAGGGTTGTAACAGTAAATAAGAAACTACTGAATACGGGGCTCAGAATTGGTTGTTATATTGCAATTGTATTCTTTAGGAACACCAAATCTAATTTTATAGACAGGTATAAAAGGGATCTGTAGGGCTGGGGATATAGCCTAGTGGCAAGAGTGCCTGCCTCAGATACACGAGGCCCTAGGTTCGATTCCCCAGCACCACATATACAGAAAACGGCCAGAAGCGGCGCTGTGGCTCAAGTGGTGGAGTGCTAGCCTTGAGCGGGAAGAAGCCAGGGACAGTGCTCAGGCCCGGAGTCCAAGGCCCAGGACTGGCCAAAAAAAATAAATAAATAAATAAATAAATTAAAAAAAAAATTAAAAGGGATCTGTATATAATTGTGAACTTCTAAGATTTACACATCAGTGCCTGGTAAAGTGTGCTTTGGGTCTTAAACAGTGATCACAGGTGTTTGTAGACTGGCATTCCCAATCCAAATGGGCAGAAAAAACACAAGAAAGATGGCAAACAATGGAGTCTTACCTCCTACTCAAACCAAGCAGGAAGCAGAGCAGTCAATCAAAGACAGAAGAGAACTCTCAAAATGCTCTACAAAGTCTACTGATAAACATGATAAATGAAAAGGTTGAATCAATACAGCAATCCTTCCATAAAGTATCAGAGGATTTCATGGACTAGACAAATAGAAAGATAAATGAAATTGAAGAGTCAAATGAAAAGATAGCTACCCAGCTGAAAGATTTGAGAGACAGCACTCAAAACCAAATTAATGAAGTTAATGAAGCAAAGAAGTCCATACAGGACCGAAGAGATGACATGGAAATCATCAGGAAAGAACACTCAGAAGGAAAAGAGATTCGAAAACAAGTAGCTAGCCTACAGTCCCCCCTAACTGACGCAGAGGATCGAATCTCAGGAGTTGAAGATTCCCTAGAATCTATGGAGAAAGATAAAAAAAAAAAATACAAAACCAATCCAATCGACACAACAGATCACTCCAGGAGCTCCAAGACACAATCAGGAAGCCGAATTTAAGACTAATAGGTATTGAGGAAAACCTGGAGAAAGAAGTTAGTGGAATAGGCAGCCTATTTAACAGAATATTCTCCGAGAACTTCCCAAATATCCAAAAGGATAGGCCTATACAGATACAAGAAGCATTTAGAACCCCAAACCGACCAGACCAGAACAGGACATCCCACTGACACATTGTGATCAAAACAGGATCAATAGAATCCAGGGAAAGATTACTAAAAACTGATAAGAAGAAGAAAACAATCACATATAAATGAAAAGCAATCAGTATTAGCCCAGACTTCTCAGCAGAGACCAGGAAAGCAAGGAGAGCCTGGAATGAGGTATACCAAACCCTAAATAAAAATAGCTACCAACCAAGAATACTGTACCCAGCTAAACTCTCATTCATAGTCGAAGGTCAAATAAAAGTCTTCCACTATAAGGAAAAACTGAAACAATATATCTCCACGAGACCAGCTTTACAGAAAATCCTCAAAGATGTACTATACAGGGAAAATAATCAAGATCACAATACAGACAGAGAAATGAACCATAAATAGTAAACCAGAAAATCAGATAAAGAAATGGATAAACACAGCTTTTAACAAGATAGTAATAATGAAAGGAACAAACGATCATCTCTCAATCGTAACTCTCAACATTAATGGACTTAATTTTCCAATCAAACGACATAGGCTCATAAGTTGGATCAAAAATCAAGATCCACCTTTCTGCTGCCTCCAAGAGACACATCTATCCACCAAAAGTGAACATGTGATAAAAGTGAAAGGCTGGAATAAAATCTGTCAAGCAAATGGCCAAAAACTGAACAAAGATAGCACAGAAATAAACAATTGCATAGACAAACTTGACTTAACCGACATCTACAGAATATACCACACAGCAACAACAGAATACACATTCTTCTCAGCAGCACATGGAACATTTTCCAAAATAGATCGCATCTTAAGGCACAAAGAAAATCTGTACAAATTCAGAAGTATCAAAAACATTCCCTGCATTCTCTCAGACCACAATGGAATAAAATTAGAGCTCAACTCAAACAACTACCACAGAAAATCCTAAACTTTATGGAGACTAAACAACACACTGCTGAGCCATCAGTGGGTCATTGAAGAAATTAAAACAGAAATTCAAATGTTTATGGAATTCAACCAAGATGAGGACACAAAATACCAGCTCCTTTGGGACACAGCAAAGGCAGTACTCACAGGAAAATTTATATCTCTGAGTGCATACACCAACAAACTGGAGAAACAGCAACTAAATAATTTAAGGAAGCACCTTAATTTCCTTGAAAGAACAACAAGCCAAACCCGAAGTCAATAGATGGAAGCAAATAATTAAAATCAAATCAGAATTAAATCAATTAGAGACAAAAAAAAAAACAATCAAAAGAATCAAGAAAACAAAGAGTTGGTTCTTTGAAAAAATCAACAAGATAGACAGACCCCTAGCAAACCTGACCAAATAATGAAGGCAGCACACTCAAATAAACAAGATAAGAGATGAAGCAGGTAACATCACCACAGAAACAATCAAAATTCAGAATACAATAAGGGACTACATTGCAAACCTTTATGCCAAGAAATTCGAGAACTTGAAAGAAATGGATGATTTCCTCGGAAAAATACGTATAACCAAACTCAACCATAAAGATTTAATCCTTCTAAACAGACCCATGTCCAGCATTGAAATAGAAACCGCAATAAATAATCTCCCACCCAAGAACTGTCCAGGTCCAGACGGGTTCACAGCAGAATTCTACAAGGCCTTCAAAACAGAACTCACACCAATATTTCTCAAACTCTTCAATGAAATTGAAAGAGAAAGTTCACTACCAGACACATTCTATGAAGCCAGTCTAACCCTCATCCCAAAAGCAGGCAGGGACTCATCGCAGAAAGAGAACTGTAGACCGATTTCCCTAATGAACATAGACGCAAAAATTCTCAACAAAATTCTGGCCAATCGACTTCAACAGGTCATCAAAAAATCATACACCACGATTAAACTCAATTCATCCCAGGGATGCAAAGTTGGTTCAATACACGCAAGTCAATTAATGTAATCCACCACATCAACTGGTTATAACCCTGGATGTAGAAAAATCGTTTTATAAAATCCAGCACCCATTTATGCTAAAAGCCCTGATAAAACTGGGATTCCAGGGAACATTCCTGAATATAATCAAGGCAGTTTATGACAAACCAACATCAAGCATAACTCTAAATGGGGAAAAACTAAAGCCATTCCCTTTAAAATCAGGAAAAGACAGGGATATCCACTCTCTCCCCTTCTCTTCAACATAGTACTAGAATTCCTAGCCAGAGCAATTAGGCAAGAAGAAAATGTAAAGGGGATCCAAATAGGAAAAGATGAAGTCAAACTTTCTCTCTTCACAGATGACATGATCCTATACCTAACCCCACAGACTCTACCCCCAAGCTACTAGAGCTGATCCAAAACTTTGGCAAAGTTGCAGGATATAAAATAAACTTTCAAAAATCAACGGATTTTCTCTAAGTTAATGACCCAAAGACCGAGGCTGAAATCAGGAAAGCAACTCCTTTTGCAATAGCCTCAGAAAACATAAAATACCTAGGAATAACCTTAACCAAAGAAGTGAAAGGACTCTATGATGAGAACTTTAAAAATATGAAAAATGAAATTAAGGCAGAACTAAGGAAATGGAAAAACCTCCCATGCTCCTGGATTGGGAGGATTAATATAATCAAAATGGCAATATTGTCAAAGGCTATCTACAAATTCAATGCAATACCCATTAATATCCCAACACCATTTTTTAATGAAATAGAGGAAGCAATCCAGAAACTCATATGGAACAAAAAAGACCTAGAATAGCAAAAACAATCCTAAGCACAAAGAACAGTGCTGGAGGAGTTACAATACCCAACTTCAAGCTGTATTATAAAGCTATAGTAATAAAAAGAGTTTGGTATTGGCACTGGAACAGGCCTGAAGACCAATGGAACAGAATTGAAGACCCAGAAAAGAACCCACAGAACTACGCCTACTTAATCTTTGATAAAGGAGCTAAAAAAATAGTCTCGAAGAAAAATAGCCTCTTTAACAAATGGTGCTGGCAAAACTGGTTCAACACATGCAACAAACTAAAACTAGATCCTTATATATCACCCTGCACCAAAATCAATTCCAAATGGATCAAATACCTCGAAATCAAAACAGACACCCTGAAAACACTAAAGGAAGGAATAAGAGAAACACTTGGGCTCCTTGGCACAGGACAGAACTTCCTTAACAAAGACCCAGAAAGGCTACAAATCAAAGAAAGGTTGGACAAATGGGACTGCATCAAACGGCAGAGCTTCTGCACAGCAAAGGACATAGCTCACAAGATAAACATAAAGCCCACAGATTGGGAGAAAATCTTTACCGGCCATACAACGGACAAAGGCTTCATATCTAAAATATATGCAGAACTAAAAAAATTACATTCCTCCAAAACAAAACCGCAAAGAACCAATAGCCCCCTCATCAAGTGGGCTAAAGACTTAGAAAGAGACTTCTCTGAACAGGAAATGAGAATGGCCAAGAGACATATGAAAAAGTGATCTACATCACTGGCCATAAAAGAAATGCAAATCAAAACAACAGTGAAATTCCATCTCACCCCTGTAAGAATGTCCTATATCAAGAAAACTAACAATAGGGGCTGGGGATATAGCCTAGTGGCAAGAGTGCCTGCCTCAGATACACGAGGCCCTAGGTTTGATTCCCCAGCACCACATATACAGAAAACGGCCAGAAGCAGCGCTGTGGCTCAAGTGGCAGAGTGCTAGCCTTGAGCGGGAAGAAGCCAGGGACAGTGCTCAGGCCCTGAGTCCAAGGCCCAGGACTGGCCAAAAAAAAAAAAAAAACTAACAATAAAAATTGTTATAGGGGATGTCGCCAAATGGGAACCCTACTTCATTGTTGGTGGGAATGTAAACTGGTTCAGCCACTCTGGCAAGTGGTATGGAGATTCCTCAGAAGGCTAAACATAGAGCTCCCCTATGACCCAGCAGCCCCACTTTTGGGTATCTATCCAAAAGACCACAAACAAAATCACACTAAAGCCACCAGCACAACAATGTTAATCGCAGCACAGTTTGTCATAGCTAGAATGTGGAAACAACTCAGATGCCCCTCAGTAGACGAATGGATCAGAAAAATGTAGTACATATACACAATGGAATTTTATGCCTCTATCATAAATAATGACATTGCCCCATTTGTAAGGAAATGGAAGGACTTGTTAAAAGTTATACTAAGTGAAATGAGCCAGACCCAAAGAAACATGGACTGTATGGTCTCCCTTATAGGGAATAATTAGCACAGGTTTAGGCAAGTCACAGCAGAGGATCACAAGAGCCCTATAGCTATACCATTATGAACAAATAAGATGATGCTAAGTGAAATGAACTCCATGTTATGGAAATGATTGTTATATCACTATTGTAACTACTTTCTACGTGCTATTTGTAACTGTAGCTTCTATTATTGATGATGTTCTTGTATCCCCTTCCTGTGGTTGTACCTATACTATCTCTGTATCTTATCTGAGTATATTGGAGACCGTGTATACTGGTATTATAACTAGGAATTTGAAAGGGAATACCAAAATTGAGAGACACAGGGTAAAAAAAGACAAACAACTTCAAAAGCAATACTTGCAAAACTGTTTGGTGTAAATGAACTGAACAACTCATGGGGTGGGGAGGGAAAGGGGGAGTGGGGAGGGGGAAATGAGGGAGGAGGTAACAAACAGTACAAGAAATGTATCCACTGCCTAACGTATGAAATTTTAACCTCTCTGTACATCAGTTTGGTAATAAAAACTTAAAAAAAAAAAGAAATCCTAGTAAAGTGGGACTAGCCATGATGGTTATCTTCCAGGTGGTATGGAAGCCCTCTATAAAGTCAAATCTTGCTCCACAGCCCCTCCTGTGGGCCACCACAGACAAAGTTCACAAGTATTTCATTGAGGCTAATGAGATCCAATGGAACTATGGGGCATGATGGGAATACTAGGAAGAGTTTGAGAGAGACAGGAAGGTAAGAGGCAGAGTGCCCCCTATTCGCTCTCCTGCCCAAACACCAATTCATCTCCTTCTTCAAAATCTCTTGTTTCACTTGGGGATCACAATTATTGGCTAGTTGAGGTTAATGTTATCCATGTTCATATGGCCTTCTGAGAGAACTTGCTCTTCAGGTATTAATAGGTAGCAATGGGGTTTTTTTTTGTATAGTTAAGTCATATTTCCAGAAAGAAGTCCAAGTGCTGGCTGAGGTCGGTCTTGTTGTAATCCATGACTATGTTCAGAAAGGAAAGCAATTAAAGTAGCTGTTCTCCAGCCAGTCTTTATTATCCATCATTTAATTCCTTGCTTTGTTTTCCATAATCTGAAGGAGGAATTACTACCAGTGAACCATGCCTTTAGCCCAGTTTAGTGCTGGTTGGTTTCTCAGATAGGATAGTGCTTGGTGCCTGGGCATGTGCCAAGATTGCAGTTCACATATCTTGGGCTTCCCATTGTAGCTAGGATAGCTAGGATGACATATGCTTGACACTGTATTCAGTTTACCTCCATGGACTTTTCTGCCCAGGTTATCTTAGAGCTGTTATCCTCTCAATCTCAGCCTGAAATGTAGATTAGAGTGACAGGCATATGCCACTGAACCCAGCTATGTGATGAAAAGGGGCCTTGTGAACTTTTCTGGCTGGACTGGTCTTGAACCATTATCTTCCCACTCAGTCTCCCAATTAACAAGGATTTCAGGTTTGAGCCATTGGTACCTTCCTTTTTAATGATGTTTAGTGTACATTGGTTGTGCAAGGAAGGTTTTATTGTGACATCTCCATACATGCATCCAATGTTTCCTGATAAAACTCCCCCTCATCTCTCTCCCTTATTCCTCTCCCCTCTTCTTAAGAAACTCAATAAGTTTTCTTGTATTTTCATTCATACAAATAAACTATTTTGGCTATATTTATCTTCATCCATCTCCATGAGTTGGGAGGGTACCACTCTCACTGTTGCCTACCCCAACAGAGCCTATTTTACTTTTACATCATTTTATGTTTATTAATTATACTAAAGAATTTCATCATGGTGTTTCAGATGTACATATGTTATACAGCCTCTATTGTTTTCTCTTTCCCTGCCCACCTTATCTACCTAATAGTCAAAAACTATCATTGAGATTCCATATGCCATATTCATACATAGTCTCAATATATATCAAAATTATTCACCCTCCCTCATTATCCTCCCTCTCCTTCTTCTCATTCATTTACATTGTCTCATGGTTAAAATCACACATATATATGTAATGTTAATTATACATTATGCATTTATACATTATATGTTATATATTTATTTATTATATTCATATATATACATATATATATGTGCCCATGAATCTGTTAAGGCTAGCTTATACATATGAGTGAAAATGTGATTCTTGCTTTTAGACCTTGGCTTATTGTATGCAACATGGTGTTCTCCAGTTTCATCTGTTCTCCTGAGAATAATATGTTTTTATTTTTCTTCATGGATATGTAACATATGTACTCTTATCTTATGTGTCCACTGATCTGTTGATGTAAAACCATCTCCCTTTCAAGAAAAATTGGTGGGATACCAGTGGTTCACATCTATAATCCTAGCTACTCAGGAGGATGAGATCTGAGGATTGTGGTTAGAAGCCAGCACAGGCAGAAAAGTCCATGAAGCTCTTATCTCCAATTAACTTCCAAAGAGCTGGAAGAACCATCCCTGAGCAAAAAGCTAACTCCATTAGCTAACACACACAAACACACACACACACACACACACACACACACAATTTCAATCATGTCCATCCCTCAGTACCTTCATGTTTCCCCCTTCCCCCTCCCACTAGTTTGCCTGTTAGACAATCTCTTTTTTTTTTTTCAAATTTTTATTATCAAACTGATGTACAGAGAGGTTACAGTTTCATACGTTAGGCATTGGATACATTACTTGTACTGTTTGTTACCTTGTCCCTCATACCCACCTCCCCCCTCCCCCTTACCCTTTCCCCCCCTGAGGTGTTCAGTTCACTTACACCAAACAGTTTTGCAAGTATGGCTTTTGTAGTTGTTTGTCTTTTTTTACCCTGTGTCTCTCAATTTTGGTATTCCCTTTCAATTTCCTAGTTCCAATACCAGTATACATGGTTTCCAATATACTCAGATAAGATTACAGAGATAGTGTAGGTACAACCACAGGAAGGTGATACAAGAACATCATCAATGATAGAAGCTACAGATACACATGGGACGTTGAAAGTAGTTACAACTCTGATATAACAATTGTCTCCATAACATGGATTTCGTTTCACTTAGCATCATCTTAGGTGTTCATAAGGGTATAACTATTGGGCCTTGTGATGCTCTGCTATGACTTGCCTAAACCTGTACTAATTATTCCCAATAAGGGAGACCATAGAGTCCATGTTTCTTTGGGTCTGGCTCACTTCACTTAGTATAATTTTTTCCAAGTCCTTCCATTTCCTTACAAATGGGACAATGTCATTCTTTCTGATAGAAGCATAAAATTCCATTGTGTATATGTACCACATTTTCCTGATCCATTCGTCTACTGAGGGGCATCTGGGTTGGTTCCAGATTCTCACTATGACAAATTGTGCTGCGATGAACATTGTTGTGCTGGTGGCATTACTATGATTTTGTTTGTGGTCTTTTGGATAGATACCCAAAAGTGGGGCTGCTGGGTCATAGGGGAGTTCTATATTTAGCCTTCTGAGGAATCTCCATACTGCTTGCCAGAGTGGCTGAACCAGTTTACATTCCCACTAACAATGAAGTAGTATTCCCTTTTGGCCACATCACCTCCAACAATTGTTACTGTTAGTTTTCTTGATATATGGCATTTTTACTGGGGTGAGATGGAATCTCAATATTGTTTTGATTTGCATTTCTTTTATGGCCAGTGATGTAGAGCATTTTTTCATATGTCTATTGGCCATTCTCATTTCCTCATCAGAGAAGTCTCTTTGTAAGTCTTTAGCCCACTTGATGAGGGGGCTATTGGTTCTTTGCGGTTTTGTTTTGGAAGAGGGTAATTTTTTTAGTTCTGCATATATTTTACATATGAGGCCTTTGTCCGTTGAATGGCCGGTAAAGATCTTCTCCCAGTCTCTGGGCTTTCTGTTTATCTTGCAAGCTATGTCCTTTGCCGTGCAGAAGCTCTGCAGTTTGATGCAGTCCCATTTGTCCAACCTTTCTTTGATTTGTAGCCTTTCTGGGTCTTTGTTAAGGAAGTTCTGTCCTGTGCCAAGGAGCCCGAGTGTTTCTCCTACTCCTTCCTTTAGTGTTTTCAGGGTGTCTATTTTTATTTGCTGGGGATATGGCCTAGTGGCAAGAGTGCTTGCCTCGTATACATGAGGCCCTGGGTTCAATTCCCCAGCACCACATATACAGAAAATGGCCAGAAATGTCGCTGTGGCTCAAGTGGCAGAGTGCTACCCTTGAGCAAAAATAAGCCAGGAACAGTGCTCAGGCCCTGAGTCCAAGCCCAGGACTGGCCAAAAAAAAAAAAAAGTGAAAATAGACAATCTCTTTATGTAGTTTTGTATTTATTTGTTCTCATAATTATACTGTGTCTATTTTCCTATGTTATTATTGTGTTACAAACATTTTAGTGAGTGTATAGTACTCTAACAATATTCCAATTAGTGAGTCACATTATATTCCATTGCTTAGACACAGAAAATTTTCATTATTTTTTGTACTGGCCCTGGGGCTTGAACTCAGGGCCTGGGTGATGTCCCTGAGCTTTTTCAAGTGGTAGACTAACACCCTACCACTTGAGTCAAAGCTCTACTTCTGGCTTTTTTGTTAATTGGATAAAAGAGTATCACAGACTTTTCTGTCATTTAATGACAATCCTTAGTTCTCATCCTTCTGAGTAGCTAAGCCCAGATTACTTTCAAATGTTGTAAATCAGTTCATAAATACTTGCATCCTAGTTTCATTTTGAATTATTACCTCAGGAAAGTACTTAGAAGTTAGATCATTAGATGATTACTTTCTTGTTTGCTCTGAGAACATTAACATATCTTAATTCTATGTGAAAAATGTAAAAACACTGTAAAAAAGTATAATGGACAAAGCTCTACAATAGTTTCTACAAGGCCTCTGGCCTACTCACTTTACAAAGTTAGTGCAATTAACTGAGGCCCCAAATGAGACGGTCTCCAAAAAAAGAGATATCTTGGAGATCACTGAACACTTCCAATATGGATCAGACATTAGATGATATTAGGGAAATTCATTGGGTATGGTCTTGTGTTACATGGAAGATACTTGCTGACTTATTTGGGAGAAAGTTATGATGTTTTCATTTTACTTCTAAATGGATCAAACAAAAATATTTGTGTGTGTGTGTGTGTACATAGATGCAGATACATTTTCCCTTGTGCTTCAGATTAAATGCAGAGTTTCACATATGCAAGTGCTTTACAGCTGAACTACACCTCCTAGATAGACATAGATGAATTAAAGATGGCAAATGTTAACAATAGATATAGATTTGAGATAGTGTGATCACTGAACTATTTCAAATATCTTTTCTATTACACTAATGATGGGTTTCAGTATGACATTTCCATATATGTATACTATAGATTTAATCACACACACACAAATTAATGTGATTAATGTCTTTTGTGCCCTCTCCCCTTTCCATTTTGATATGAAATGTTCTGCTTTTGCTCATGGTAGACAGAATCTACAAAGCCCATTTGGAAGTATAGCTTTTCTGGCTTGGCAGCAGAGACCACTAGGGTTACAGTCCCATACTAGGCAATGCCTGCCACAGCTGTATGTCAGTGGTAAGCCATGTCTGCCTGTGTTGCAGCTTTTTTAGCCTTCTCTGTTTTTGTCTCTGGAATTCAGGGAATTAAATACAGAACAGTGGTGGGTAAGTGTGAAGAGTTTATTTCAGAAGAGAAGTATCTTGCACAAAGGCCACTGATATCCTATCTTTCCATCTTGTATGCTCTGTGTGTCTGTTTTTGTATCTCTGTCTTTGTCTAGGTGACTCTGAGTCTAGGAATTCTTAGTTTGTTTTCCCCTATTACAATTAGATGTTTTGGAAGGTAATATTTTATTGGTCTGGTCTCACAACATTCTGACTAGTTGTCAATTGCTTATCAGATCTTTTGCAAATCCTCTCCCTAAGGTCATAGGAAGGTTGTAGAAATCTGAAGGAACTAGGGAGGGTGTTTTGAAACAATGTCTTTTGTATTTGGTTTGGGCTTTGCTAGTCCAAGAGGATGTCCATGGGATGTAGGTCCTAACTAATTTATTCCTTCCTTTTCTCAAATTGTTCACCTTCTACTTTCATGTCCATTTAAATGTTTGAAGTTTTCTATATGTTTGGAAATTTAAATAATTAGGAATCACAAATGAGTAAGAAAAGGTAAGTTAAAACATACAGATACCCTTTTGTTATTAGCACTACCTCAGAAACATCTGTGTTTGTCTGTAGAATGCTATGGTTTTTTCTATGTTTTAAGGTGTGGAATTGCTATGTCAGAGATAAACACATTAAAATGTCTGTCACACCCAAATTGCTCTCTACAGAGATTGGCAGATCCATCAGTTTGGAGTTCTGTTGACAGGACTTGATGAAAAGGCCCATTTCCTCACACATTCACTAACACTGGCACAGTCTTTTCAGTGTGTGTGTGTGTGTGTGTGTATGCACACGTGTGTGTACCAGTGGTGGGGCTTGAACTGGGGCTTCTCTCTCTTGCTTGGCTTGTTTTGCTTAAGGCTGGTACTCTACCACTTAAGCCACACCTCTACTTCTGGGTTTTTGTTGATTAATTAGAGATAAAAGTCTCAGGAATTTTTCTGCTTCGGATGACATTCAACCATGATGCTTAGACTGCTTGTCCTGGGGAAGTCTTTTTCTTACTGTCTGTCAAAATGACACTCTTAAATTTATTTACTTTTTTGATGTTATATAAGGGTGATATACAGTGTGATTATTGTTTCATAAGTCAGGTAATGACTACATTTCTTTTTGGACAGTCACCCCTTCCTTCACTTTCTCCCAATTTTTCCTGCTTGCCCCATCCACAAGTTATAGTTCATTTTCAACATTGTGTTCACTGCTGCATTTGTTCACCCTTTCTGTGTCCCTCATATTCCGCCCCAAAAAGAAAAATGAACAAACAAGACAAAAATTAAAAACAGAAAAACAACCTGTTTCCATTTCCTGGAATTCATTTTGATAAATATTATTTTATATGATCAGAGGCACAGAAATTCAGGTTCCTCACCTAAAAGTATCCTCCTTTGGTCTCCTGTGTGTGAATGCCTGGAGTCCAGTATAATTTATCATGTCCTGATGTATTTTAGCTCTAGCTTCTGTATATGAGAGAAAAAAAATAACAAAAAAATGTACTGTTTATCTCTCTGAGCTTGGCTTACTGGCTTACCTCACTTAACAAGGTTTGTTCTAGGTCTGTCCATTTCCCTGAAAATGACATAATGTTCCTCTTTTTAATGGCTGTGTAAGTACCTCCTTTTTAAATCCACTCATCTATTGTAGGGCATCTGGGCTGTTTCCATAACTTGTCTATTGTGAATAGTGCAGTAGTGAACATGGATGTGCAAGTGTCTTTACAGTATTCTGGCTTGTGATTTTCTGGATAGATGTCCAAGAGTACTATGGCTGGGTCACAGGGAAGATCTATATTTTTGTTAGGAACCTCTAGATCACTGTCCAGAGTGGCTATATTAGTTTGCAGTGCAGTAGGGTTCCTTTTCCCCCACATCCTTGCCAGCACAAAATATTTTTGTAGACAACATCTACAAAACCCACTGCTGTTTTCATGTAAATTTATTTAATTAGCTTGTTTTAATGTTCCTCTTACTATATATTGTTACATATCTTTTTCTAACTTTGGGGCATGAACCTTTTCAGAATTTAGGACACATTTTGCCAACATTGTTTTTTGAGAAGGATTTTCTCATATGTACTTAACCTTGTGTTGTCATAGGTGAGTGAGTTGGGTAGGTGCAAGATGAACCATATCTCAACAATAGTGATAGCACTAATTATAATTTTTAAATATTTGCCTATTCAACAGGCAAAATACTATTCTTGTATTTTAATGTATAGTTTGATTGCTAATAGGTTGAAATTTTGCTTAATCTGTGCACTGATTGGCCATATAATCCTTCTATTTAAGCAATTATAGTTTTAATGCTTTCCATATATGCACACATATAGATGCATAACATATGTACACCTAGCTCCGATATACATATTGAGAAAGAATGTATTCAATAATCACAGTAGTTCTCAAGGTGAAATGCATTTTGAGAGGTGGTAAGACTTCCATCATTGGAAAATTTTAAGTAGAGGCAAGGACATAGGAACAGATGAATGTATGTTTTCAAGTAAGTGGTTTTCCAAAGTGTCTGTCTTTAAGTACCTTTTAATACTAAGGACTGATGATTTTAGCAAACCAAACCCTAAGCAAGTTTTAATTCCTCTATGTCTACAAGTAATGGTACAAGTAGAAATCATACTGTAGTCTCTTAATTTCTCGACCAGGCTTCTTTCAATATTCATTATCACATGTTGCTGCTGCTACTTCTACTCTAAAAGTTCATGATCCTCATCCTCTCTCTTTGAATTTGATGATCCTCACTAAAGCCAGCATGAGTAATGATTCTCATGCTTTTCCTTGCAGGCTCATCTTGCTCAGGTTTGGTGGGTGGCCAAGCTCTTTGAGAGAGAAACATACAATTCCCCCTCATGCTAGTCCCATTGCTCAGGATCCTTACTGTCTCAGTTGTGGGTCTCATAGATATACAAATTCTGGCCTGGTGGGCCCCATGCTGGTGTGCAAGCCTGGCGACTTTGATGCAGATCATAAGCATGTGTTGTAGCTAGGTAGCAGATGCAGATGGTTGCTGGAATTAACATGGATCTGGATTCTAGGGGCAAGGAAATAGAAATAAAAACAAAGTAAGTCATTTCATCAGAGATTAGTAGTTGGTGACTTCCTGCTCTATGGGAATGTTATTTTTCAAATTATTAAACAAATTTCTTAGCCTGGGATCCTTCCTATTTCTTATCCTCCTGCTGTCATTTCCTTCACCGCACTCC